>NW_021163581.1:0-32341 GCF_004324835.1 Dendronephthya gigantea | reverse complement strand
CTTTCATTTTCATTTGTATAGGTAATGGAACAATTACGGATTGTTTTGACATCTCATCCTGGTATACATGGTCAATATGGGTTGGAACAATCGTCTTGAAAGCACCAAAAGCTGGCAGATATTGAACCAATATCCTGCTTATAATAACTTTATAATCTTCCAATAATTTTTTGCTTTCAGCAACACTTAATAAAAATGAACTGTTTTCCAAAGTTTTAATATCATGTTTAGGAGATAAGGACAAATTGTCTGGTATAGGAACTCGTTCAAAAAGAAGATTTGATGCAAAATAATGCATATCTTTGTTCTGATGATCCTTTCTCATATCATGACATAATATTCGAAAATCCCAGTTGTCACCTGTCCCTTGCATCTTGCAACCATTCTTTACCATTGTGATTGCTTCATCTGCAAAATGACCTCCAATTTCATCTAGCAAATTGACTTTGCTTTGATGTGATAATGCAAATCCAACCTTTTGGCATCTGGTATATAACTAAAATTTTGATAATGTTGTAGTGTTGTAAATTTGCATTCACTGTACGTATTATGATATTTAGATATTCACTATCATTGTACTAGAGATTTTAATAATTTATGTGAACCTGACAATTTAAACACTTGCAACAATAGATATTTTACCTGTTTTTTTGCATTTCCTTCTGCCATGATCAAGGTATTGATCCTTTGAACAAGACTTAACTCATGATTGCGTTGTATCATCAATATAGCATATGCCATACCAATACAAGGTGCGAGCTCTGACTGTGTTTTCTTTTTTGCTGTGACAGTATTTAAAACACTCAAAAGAAATGGACATCTCTTCTGCAGTTCGTATACAATATTCAGCCAATCGAATTTAACTATGTCATCAAAACCATTATTTCGTAACACAGAAGGGTTTTTTTTAAGCAAAGTTCCTTACATTGTTCATCAAGTTCTTTTAGCAATATTTCCTGACATGCTTGTTTAATTTCCTTAATAGACATTGCACATTGCCCAATGTGGGTAGGGAATCTAGATTTGAGTGCTCGGTGTAACTTCTCAATTTGAAGTGCGTTGAGGGGCACTCCACTGACAGATGTCTAAAAGTAGTTTATAATAACACATGTTAGAAACATTAAACACATGGGGCTGCCTGTGTAAAACTCTTATATTGATATGATGTGATAATTATTTAATTAGATATGAATATGTATATTTCTATGTATTTAATGTAACGCATCACATATTAAATGCACGTATCTAATAGTCATTTATAATAGAACGTTGATCAGCCCAAACGTTATAGTAATATAAATATAAATACATACTGAATTCGAAAAAGGCAGTTAATTGTTACTCACACTTGTATTATTATTACAAAGTGAAAGTGGGTCAATCTCCAAGTATACCATTTCGTGGCTTTTCGTATTACAATCGGTCTGACCACCGGTATGACACGTCGGTAACAATCCTAGTTGTTTGGCAGCATATGGCGTATCAATAGTTGTCGTCGAGTTCGTCGTTATGCGCTTCTTGTTAGTTTCTTCAGTGGGTATGATGCACCTCTTAACTGAAAATCGTGAATGTATGCAATCCTGGAAATTGTGCACTTCGTTCTTAAACTCAATGAATTTCGTAATTTTCCGTTCACAACATCGACAAATGAGTGGCGACATTTGGTCATTCTCGCATATCGAAACGCCGAGCGTATCAGCAATAACTTCGACGAGTTTCTTCTTCTGGCCAGGTTTATGAAAGACATTAATCATCCTATCATTTTTGTTTCCACAAAGGCGACAACCATCGATAAAATCACTTGATACATACACTTTTTTTGGCGTGTGCGCCGAGATGTTTTCACTGTTAAGCTTCGCCATATTGAAAAATATTTCGCGGGTTTTTATACTATTGGCCAATCACAACGTCGTTAACAACAAAACGAGTTAAATTGCTTCAACCAATCACAAAGCATTTTAGCTCAGCCTTTGCCAGGGCCTTCTCTCCACCTCGCCCCCTCCCCACCAAGGCCCTGGGAACGAGGTTGCCGACAGACGTTCTCCACCCGTTGAGTTTTATTCAACAACGATTTGACTCCATCGTTCAAAGACACTGAGAATATCTCTTGAATCAGTTGAATGGCTTGTAAGCTATGCAGCTTCTTCCAAAACGATAAACATTCGGTGATTGCGGTCTCAGGATAATCGAGATGTTCCACTATTTTTGAAACTATTCGTAGCTTCGCAAAAAATTCGATCTTCGATACTAAATGCCTCATTCCAGAAAGCAGTGGTTGCTGCCTTGCGCGCTTCCTCGAATCTTTTTCTCGCAGTTTCTAACTCTCTGTCCGAGTTGATTTTAAGCTTTTTCCTGGCTGGAGGAAGCTCTATTGCTTGGTTTAAGATACCAGACAGAATAACGCTCGAAAGTTCACCTGGTTCGTCCTGAGTTTCGCTCTCTTTCTGCTAAAGATTGATTTATCGAGGAAACACTGAGTAACTCTATTCCTTCTTCTAGAAAATTATAACTGGCGAGTGAAGTTGATCTAGAAAGGCCATCGATTTTAGACTTGATATCATTATAACTCGCGTACGACAATCTTACGAATTTCGCCGTCTTTCAGTTTGTCTGCCGTCGAGGCTATGACCTTATTCCATAATAAACCAAGTGTTGAACTGAGTATACTTGTCACAATTAAAGTCGTATCGCGTTTCTTATTAACTGTACCCAAAAATTAAGGCTTTATTAAAAGCATCTGCTAAAAGGTGAGGAGGCAAAACATCATTTAGAACCGAAGCTTCTTGAAGCGATACGAAAGCGTGCGTCGTGGTTTGTCTAGAACGTCGTGGCCTTTAACCTCTGGCTTGGACCGATGGTAGAAATTTGGTGGAGGAGAATTCGAGATTTGTTGTGACACTTGAAGATAATCTTGTTTAGGTGCTGACGTAGATAAACCAGGTGATTCGTCATCTAACAGGGAAATAGTTGGAATGGATTCCTTGTTTTCTGCACTTCGAACTCCGGAGCGCAAGAGTACATCGTCGGTAGGAATGTAAGCCATGAATGCTCGATGTGCATCTTTCGTTCGTCTGATGACATGCCTTTCCAATCGGCATATGTTTTACGAAACATGTGGTAAGCTGGTGCTAGGACGTAAGGACCGTCATCATATATGGCTTTGACAACATTGCTAAATAAACGGATACTGCATGCTTTCAAGGCATCTAGGCACTCTGAAAGTGTCGCGTCTCGATGACTACGACCCTCTGAATGCACGTGGGCGGATATTTCATCTTTTGACAAGACGTTTTGCCACTCAATTGGATTTTGGCCGCACACTCCGTCAATGGAAGCTTGCTTTCGAACGTTTTTAATCATTTTGTCCCTCATTTGCTTCTCTTTATGAGTTTCAAAATAATCCACGAACTGACTCGCGGGACGATTGCTGGTGTGTTCCTTTTCTATTTGAAGCCATTTTGATTTCAGTTGCAATAGCTTACGGTTGTAAATATGAGTACTTTCGCTTCCGTATCTTCTTCTTTGCACGTGGCACCACCGAAAATATCACTCAGGATAATTTTTTTTTGGATTGAAGGAAAATTTAACGACTGCAATTTTTTATCTACATTTGCTTGGCATGCTCTTTGCCCAAAAGGTAAATGGTCTTTCCACTCGTTTCCTTAAGAATCCCGCTAGAAAGTGCTTCGTCTTCATCTGTACCAAAAGCAAGGATGTTGGCAAGAGCCGGATTCCCTCTTTTCACTGCTTGCCAAAAATATGCGAAATCCTGCGCTGATTGATTTCGATGGATCAGAAATGGTCCTGGAAACCAGGGATTCCTTAAACTCTCTCTTCCAATTACTGACATCTGCTTGTAGGTCGTTTGTGTCACGAGATGATTTGCAATGTTTAATGTAGTGTCACAAGCCAAAGGCGTAGTAAACCTGGGATTTGCTGATGAATGCTTGATTTTGTCAAGCAAATCTGGGTCCATTTCGTCAGCAGTGGGTCTTTGCTCAAGGAGTTTAAGGATAACTTCCTGAATTTGATCGATACTAGATCTGGTTTTTGTTTCCCCATACAAATAACGGTAATTATACAGCTGCTTGGTATCCCGAATAGTGGTTGACTGTAATGGAGAATCAAGTTAATTCAGATAACTTCGATTTTTCGTCTTCAATACCCTTGGGGCACGACTGTATGAACCGTTTCTTTCACTTCTTGTTGAGAGAGTGCTCTCTTGAATAAAGGTTTGGCGTGCGGACGTGTTGTTTTCCATGCGCTGTTGCGACTACGAGGACGGCATTCCCGGTGTTAATAGTAATGCATGATAATCGTGGACATTTAAGTATATGACCTCAAATTCTTTAGACGCTATAGATTCATTATATCTGCTATTAGCATAATAAATATGACATATCTTGTAATTCCGTCTGATACATTTTCATCGTATTCTTATGCGTTGCTCTTTTTCTAACTACAGCGTACAAGAGCTCCTTGCCTACGATCTGCCGAACCCAATTTCGAGCATCGCGGACGTCGCAGGTACCACCAACGATATGCCATTGTCGTCTTTGTTCACCGAGACCTCTGTCCGTAACCTTAACTTCATAAACCTAGTTTGCTATTTTTCTCATAGTACCCAAGTGTTTCTAAGTTTCGATATCAACGGATGCTTTACTTTTGCAGTTTTTGGCCGACAACGAAGGTTGAGGTTGTAGAATGCTTGTTGGCTTGATTTCTGCCTTTCGGTCTGCAGGAATATCCTTTTTTAAACAGATCTGGAATATTTTTTTATGTCAGGGCTGGAATGACTGTAATTGGAAGCCTTTTATCACCCCTGTAATGGACAGATTAGGCAAATCAATGTCAATGAGTAAGACGTTATCATTTTCACTGTTCTCATGAGTTGACTGATTCGGGATCACTGGAAATGTGATATTTTCTTCGCTGTTTCCTCTTTTTATTGTTGGAAAAAAGATTTCATCGTCCTCCGTGAGATCCACAGTTTAGTTCTCTCGCGCTTTTTTCTTCTTTTCGTCGTTTCCCGATAAATTAGTTTTTCTTTTGGACATCTAGAAAGCGGGTCATTTTTGTTATGTAAGTGCTCCTGTTTCTGCTTTTTTCTAGTCAGATGCCTTAAAACAGTTACGCATGCAGTTAATATTAGTTTTGGATTGTCATCTTGATTACTGATGATTGATTCTTGCTGACCCTTACCATGACCAATTAGTTAGTAGTATAATACCTTGTCACTTGAAGTACACTAGCTCACCGGCTGATATATTTTCATATTGTGTTCAACTCCATTCAATAATTGTTACGTATTATGCTAGCCTCATCGAGTAATTGTATAAGTATTATAAAAATTAACCTTGAAATAACCTATTGGATAACTGTCCAAATTAAGGCGTGTGCATGTGAATCTAATTCTCCATTACAATTTACATAACAACGTGTCATTATTAGGTAATGTTTCGCGATATTTCACTCAATTTAATAAAACATTGCTAAAAAGGATTTGGTGAGATCCTGAGGGGAATTCCCCTGTCTCCCGGTTCTCCCATTCCACTGTTCCCTGTTCCCCGGAAAAGTCTTGTGCAGCCCTACTTCGATTACTGCTCGCCCCTGTGGGATACTTGTGGCAATCTGCTCAGAGATTTCAATTTAGTTGCAAGAGTTCAGTTTCGTGCGCGAGGGTTTTAACAGTGCATTATGAACCTCTTGAACTAGACGGTCTGGTGCTAAGTCAGTATTAATGTACAAGATACTTAATACCATACTGCGCCCGCTCTTCGGGAGTCTTTCGTGAGAAGAGAATAGGATTCCAAGGCCGAATCGAGAATACCTTAAAAAAGTTTCAATATAGCCGCGCTATGCTTTGGAATCGGCTCACAAACGAAGCAAATCAGCTGAGTCGCTCGTTAGTTTAAATCATTGTTGTTGCACACTGAATGCGTCCTAGTTACCTGTGTGTGAACCTATACTGTATTCTTATTACTGTCTTATAATTAACACGCCCTCGTGGAACCAGCCTAGAGTTGATGGGGCTGGCATGTTTCTTGCGATTTCCACGTTTTCATGCGATTTCCACTTCTGTTCGTGAGCTTTCGTTCGTGTTCATAATTTTTTGATTCCTGTTCACTCGTGTTCGTGATCTTTGGTTCGTGTTCATGATTTTTTGACTCGTGTTCATTCGTGTTCATTTTTTTATTCGTGTTCACTCGTGTTCGTGATCTTTGGTTCGTGTTCATGATTTTTGACCCGTGTTCACTCGTGTTCATTCGTGTTGATGTTTTTTAACTGGTGTTCACAAGCGTTCATATTTCTTGAGTCGTATTCTGACTCGTGTCCACTGGTGTTCATTCGTGTTCACTCGCGTTCTGACTCGTGTGTTGTTTTTGAACAGATCATGGCAAGAATCGAACCTACGCTTTTGCGATGCCGGTGAATGCCCTTGCCATTGAGAACGTATATTTGACTCATTTTTCCATCCACTGTTCCTGGCTTGAATTTGAAGTGTGTATATACCACTCGAATTAAGACCTTTTAACCTATTTGATTCTTGATATACAATCGCGTTCTTCCAACAGCTCCGTTTTAACCGTGTACTTAAGGGTAGACGGCTTGGTAAGGGACAATAAACCTGACACGAGTGGGTCATTTTGGTATGACCAAGCTGGTTCAGGATACTTAGAACATTCATCGTCGTCGTCATCATCATCTCTGCCTTTGTTTTCCTTCACATGTTCACATCGTTTAAAACTTCTTAATAAGAACTTTCGCTTATCAACGGCACCTTCTATTGCTTCTTGGTCAAATTCATTTGTAATAAACATATTTTCTTATGTACCGGATCTTTCTTCAGTTGTCTTCCACAAATGGCGCTTTAAATAGATATTTTCTAATTCTTCCTGGAGTCTAGCATGGCATTGAAGTAAGCTTTCTTTTTAGCATAGTGCTCATCAAACCACTGTTTATAAGGCTTTCTTTCATTTCCTCGAATACTGTGTTACTTCTATGTTATGCTTCTTCTATTAACGGCATCCAGGGATCCAATTCTTCTTCACATTCTGAGTCCGTTGTCGTCGAACTTCCAGATTGCTGAGTGGAAGTGGTCGAGACTCATCTTGGAAATCACTTTCTTGACTGTCCGAGTCTGTTTGAGACATGTTTCTTTCTTGTTCTCGTAGTAGGCAATACTCCCGTTCGGGTCTGCGCTGATTGTAACTGCGGCTGAAATATCTTCTGCAAAATTGGCAGCTCATCCCTTAGCACTAGAGTGTGTAATGCCTTGTTATCGAGCAGCAACGCAGTTTTGTGAGCAGATGTCTGCTCATGTGTAGTTATGAGGATGTGCTAATCTGCTCAACGGTACTTTTTCCTAGTCCAGTACATTCACACAACTAAATGTTAGCAATCCCTTATGTACTTTCTTCGTTTCCCCTAGATAGAGGTTGTTCGTTTGCAGTGCTTAGGTAAACATCTCTTCTAATAAATTTCTCTCCATCGCGCTCTTTCCAGACACTCCTCCATATCGAATTCCTTTGGTTCTTACTCTGTCGTACACATATTCCTTTCTTACTCCACTTTAACCATCTCTTGCGTTCCTCTGTGCCCATATCGTGTACTTGGTCGAGATGATTTGCTAACCTTGCTAATTTGTACTACCACAGCTAACACAGGACAGCTCCTACGAGTGCGACGCATATTTAGATGATTGCTCAACAAATTCCTAATAATAATTGGCTCATTTTTTTCGTAAGTCAGGTATTTTATTAGGCCCGTTTGGGCCCTATATGGCCTTATATGGCACTATTAGGCCCGATGGCCCGATTGCTGCATGACTAGGCGTCCTAACCCGGACAAGTCCGGGCTTTTCAATGCAAACTCTTGCTTACGGAAGAAAAAGTCAAACGATCTAAACAAGAAACAGTGTAGTGCCCGGACAATATGTTTAAATATTTGTAAAATTTTCTACTTAATTACATTGTTACAAGCGTTAATACGTGTCTTAATTTATGCTTCAAGCATCGCGTTGTCCATAACACATATATATTTCGATTCGCTCTAAAATGCACACATTTTCGCATTCGCAATACCCCCTTTTTCCTCCCTTTGAGGAGTTTGGGCCTGAAATATCTCATTGAGCGGATGAGCATCCATGATGTGCTCATAGGCCCGTTTGGGACTTATATGGCCTTATATGACCCTATTAGGCACGATGGCCGATTGCTGACTGCATGGGCATCTTACCCGAATATGGACAAATATTCGATTAAACATTGGGGAAATGTTCCCTTAGAACATTCCTCTGCAACACTGCAAATCTATACGTCGTATACGTACACATCTTTTTATTATATGTATACGAATATAACGCCCATACGATATGTGACCTTACGGTTAACGATATTTCGTTGAAACGGCAAAACGAACGGATAACGAACGGGTAGTGAACGATCTGTAATAACGTTTCAACGAACCCAGAAACGTTTTGACGAATTCAGCTAAAAATGTGAACGTTTAAAGTCGAGATACGAACGGATAATAAACGTTCAATCTGAAGCCGTTTGAACGATTTATGTTTATGAACGGTTTTAACGAATTTGTCTGAACGCCTGTTGCGCGTATAATTGACGCAAGATATTATTGACTAATTTATCTAATTAAAAGATAGGAAATTTTTCAAACAAGTAACATGTGTTGTTCCAAGTATGTGTGTACATAAATAGCTATACCTTCATTTGAATGTTTAACTAAAATTATTAGCTATACTACCTAATCCCATTATTTTATACTTTATATATATACATTGGCGTTTTGCATCAAAATTCGGGTTAATCGTTAGAAGCCTTATTATTATATTATCATCGTTATGTCAATTAATGCATCATCTGCAACTATACCCATCAAAATATTCAGCGCGTGTTCATTTGCAACATCGTTACAGGTTTTGTAAATTTTTCCACGAACAAACTCTATGTATGAGTGGTTAAAGACATATCACATACAGCATGCATCCGTTTTATTAACACGGCTGTAAACCGACAGTAAACAAAATTGCCGTCTCAGTTTGGTTGAGTTTCAGCTACTGGATACATACTTTATGTTAAACTAAACACAAGAGATTCCATTGTACACTTTTGTTTATACTCTTTGACGCGCAAACGATTAAATTAATTAGCGCAAGGATCAAGTTGTTTACCGATGATAACCAAACATTAATACAGAATATCGCATACGCAAAGTTCGTTTGTATGCGAACCAGCGTAGTAACGTGTGCTTGCATGCTGTCAAACTTATTTGGTATAAATACTACATTAAATATCCACACCATTTATACACATGAAATCCACATTTCAATTTCAGCAATGCATTGCGGTAATAAAATATTTAAATATAGGCTTGGATATTTACCTAGTGCACAATATGTTCCGTGCAGCAACACCAGTAGCCTAGCTTTAGCCGCGGTCAAGCTTGTCGCGGAATGTCGCCTACACAGTACTGTCAGTAGCAAGTCACTAGCAACTAAGGGCATCATTACCTTAAGAATATTTTAAATTTGACTAATCTATTTTGTCGATTGCATGCACCATCGCTATATTTTCTTCGCAAAGCTAAAGCTGCAATGTCGCTATTTCTGCCGCCATATTTTTTTCATATTAGTTACATATTTTGTGACCGATCACATATGCATGTGTGATTTTTAACCAGTATAACAAGTCGCTAATTAATACTTGTGATCTAACTAAATTATTGGTGGTCACTATATTCATTCCCCCCATATATTCGACCATCTACATAGTTAACTGTGTAAAATGCCTAAGCTAACTGCATGAGCCTAACAATAGTGACCTAAAGAAATAGAACGCATAAATTAGTGGGATAATTTTCGAAATCTTCATTTCAAACGACCGCGGCAATCCGCAATCCTAAAGGTCCGAAAATCCGCCCTGCAAAGCAACTACTCAACCCCGGCAAAGTGCACATTATTTTTACTAAAGCATATAGCAATAGCACACGGCCCATATAGAAACCGAGTTTTTAAATCACAAAGAGTGCAAATAATTTTTTTCTGCAAAGCTTATAGCAATGCTGCCGCCCATATAGAAACGACAATGCCAAATGCATGCACAGGGAGTCACCTTTTTAAGAAACACCCGATCCTTAACATCTTCGAGACATCTACTTGTGACACAATTTGTGCCGCCTGCTTACAATAAAATTAACTAATCAAGATTTCCCCAGACAGATGATTAAGGCATGCATCAAAGCATCAATCCATTTTGTCTTGCGAAAACTTTTTATATCATATAATTATATATATTTCAAGGTAGCATCTACCCACATATTTTTTGACAAATGTCAGAAAAGTTTGCACACAATTGTTGTTTCAATGTGAGTAAATGCATCCTATTAAATTTAACCACCAAGCTAACAACTACTCTAACCTCAGCCAAGCCATTTTAAAGGTCTGGCAACCTTTCATGTCATGTTTATTCGGAATGATTGGATGATCGTGGCCCAACTCGATTCCACCGGCCATGGCAAGTAATCTAAAGGATTATATTGCAGTGCGCATTTATATCCGACTCCATTTTACTCGCGTTAGCATATATACATAAAATGCAATTGAGAACGTCTTGTTATATACAATTGCATGATCATCTATATGAAATCTTACTTCGAATGCGTGTCATATTTCGATATATGCATGGATCAATAGAGAGCTACAGTTAAGCCAGGCAAACACACTCAAGGAAAAAAAACTTTAAATCGAGCCAACCGTAATACGAATTCTGTTGATGATTTCATCGATAAGCCTGATTTCAATGCTGGGAGGGAAATAATAATTGCAAGCGCGCCTAATAAAGTATGCCCAGTCATGACATAGCTAATGTTTCGTATAGTCTCATACCTTTATATGGGTAAAACGCCTTGACTTCTCCATATAGATGTTAATATCCAGCAAATATTTGGTTTAGTCTTCGCGAAATTACTGGTAAAGATCTTTACCCGCGCGCTCATATACAGTTGATAGGCGCCATTTCAAATTTGTTCATTTTGCCGCTCTAGCTGGCAGGCTTCAAGGTGCAATGACCATGCATAATTGCAATTTAATATCCGGAATGTAATTTCCTAATAAAGGAGCCCAAATCAAAATTAGTGAATATTTTCCTGTTGCCCAAGCAGCTGATATGTTGTCCAAGCAAATTCTAATGTTCGTTTTCTGATGAAGTATGGCGAAATATATATAAGCGAAATATCCGAAAGGTCAAACTTAAATGTTTGTACACGTTAGCTTGGCAACTTGTCCTTGGGCTTGGGCCAGTTGTGCGCAAGGCTGCACGCACTTGGTTAAAACATAGCGCTAAACTCAATCTCACAAAACACGGAATTTGTAGACGGCGTCTTTGATGGTTTATGGTAGTTTAATATCAACAAAACTTAAATGGTATAATATAGATCATAATTTCTGTTTTGTTATATTTTTCACACGGGCCACAGCTCTAATTATGTTGACCAGATGATATTTTGTGCATTATCAAAGCCTATAGGCTAAATTTCCCTGAGCAATATTATGATGTTCATTGTACGACACTCTTGTTTTTTTATGGTAATAAACAATGTCACACAATGAACATCATTGATATAGCTTCATTACTTTCATACAGTCTCTATGATTTGTACGATTTGAGACTTTTCCGCGTTCCACGTTTCCGATTCGAGGAGCTAGTCGAGAGAAATCAAATCACAACCAAAATATAGCTACATGCATGGGGAGTGAATTGTGCTGAAATGTGCATATATATATCAACATATATGAAGTAATTTTTTTGTGAATTAAGAGTCTAAATAAACATTTACAATGCATGAGTTATATTTATGCCATAAGTTATATTTATGCCAATTGATACCTTTCAACATGCCAGCAACAATCGAGCCAGATGGCTTAGATCTGGTGAGACAAATATACCCTTTTAAGGAAATAAGACAATTTTGCAAGCGGGGCACTGCTCCAGTTTTAGACTAGATGCACGCGTCATATTTAAATTGCTTGGATATTCATGCAGTGGCATAACGAACAGAGGATGGGGTCTTGAGATATACTTGGTACTGCCGGGTCCCTTAATTCGCTGTTTGTCATTGATCACGTTTTGCTCATATACTATGATGTTTCGTTATCTATTCTGGCCCCCAATAACTGGGGAACCTTATTTTAGTTCTCGTCCTAACCCTACCGAACGCGCGTTAGGTCACTGTATTTATGTCTTCAAATATTAGCTAGGGTATTTCAATTGTTGTATATAATTTGCATGTCAGACTGCATTAAAGACAACGAGCTGAAATGCTGAACCGCATTCTCGTCCTAGGATGCGGTCCTTTATTTTGAATACATTTTAATCAGTAGCTGCTTCGGACGGAGGCCCTGCTATCAGATTATCAGATGTAAATAAATTAGCTTAAATTTATCGCACTTTGTAAATAAATTTACAAGTGCGATAATATGTAACACGCAAAATCCCTCAATTTACTGATTTTAAAATCTGGTTTTGTCTGTTTACATACATTACAGACTTCCGACAATTATGCAACTTTTAATTAGCACCTTGCCAAGGCATATTATGGCTCGTAATGCTGTAATATATGGCTTGCGACGTTGTTTGTGCGCGCGGTGAACTTTGGCTTTATGGAAGCTACAGAAGTATATTAAAACACAAATTCTAACCATTCAGTGCATTACCGAAGCACAAAAACGATAAATTTTTAAAAGAAAGCTTATAACGTGAAATTTGTCGCTAATGAAATAAGAGCACGCTAAGCATAAACCAGAACATGAAGCGCAAAAAAGCATTTGATTAGGCTAAAATGATATAACCCTACTATTTCCTTTACAAGCCTTCTACTAAGGAACTGAATACATTTCTGGGAGTATTTCTGTGTAACACATTCTGCGCTTCTTCTCTAAAGTTGTAACATTGCAAATGTTTAATCGAATGTTGAATCAAATCCAATGCGATTGAACGAAATTCCGGCAAACGTTTCAACGAACGGTAAATCAAACCGTTGAACGCTTTTGGACCAATTTTCGAACGATTTTTCCTAAGCGTTCGAACGGGCAATTTCGAACGATGAACGATCTCGAAAATCGTTTCAACGAACGCTTGAAGCGTTTGAACGGCAAACGAACGGATAACGAACGATATTTTTGAACGAACGAAATAGCGTAAACGTATGTTTTCCCGTGGAAGGTCACATATGTTAATGTAGTCTTTACATATGTGATGTCAACAGTTATTTAACACAAATGTTCGCCTATACTCGCGCGATTCTTTGACGTTCATATGGTAACCGTATTTCTTGTTTCGCATAGGTGGCTTGTTTGAGTAAAAACGAGCTAGTACACTGGCTAGTACACTGTTGGCTTGTTCTCCCTGGATTTCCTGTTTTACTTGCTCTCATAGATATTTAATGGAATATTTTTCCATAATCGCGGGTTAGGACGCGCAGTCAGCAATCGGGCCATCGGGCCTAATAGTGCCATATAAGGCCACATAGGGCCCAAACGGGCCTATGAGCATATGCTCATAAATGTTCATGAAAAGATGCTCATCTGCTCAATGAGATATTTCAGGCCCAAGCTCCTCAAAGGGAGGAAAAAGGGGGTATGGCGAATGCAAAAATGCATGCATTTTTAGAGGGAAATATATATTGGTGTTATGGACAACGCGATGCTTGGAGCATAAATTAAGACACGGATTAACGCTTGTAACAATAATAAAGTAGAACAATTTTACAAATATTTTAAACATATTGTCCGGGCACTACACTGTTTTCTTGTTTAGATCGTTTGACTTTGTCTTCCTTAAGCAAGAGTTTGCGTTGACAAGCCCGGACTTTTCGGGGCTAATACGGGGCTAATAAAATACCTGACCCACGAAAAAATGAGCCAATTATTATTAGGAGTTTGTTGAGCAATCATCTTAATATGCGTCGCACGCGTAGGAACTGTCCTGTATTTGGCTGTGGTAGTATAAATTTAGCAAGGTTAGCAAATCATCTCGACCAAGTACACGGTATGAGCACAGAGGAACACTGCGCACTGCGCAAAAGGTGAAGTCCGCCATGTTTTTTGCTTCGAAAAGATGGCGGCGAAGTTACCGAAAAATGACGAACCAGTCCTCCAGGAATTATAATATAGCTCAGTGTTTTGCACCCAAAGTTCTTACTGCAGATATATGTGGGAACATCTAAGGTCAACAAGTCCCACAGTTAGTTGAAGTAGAGTAGTACATGAACTGAAATACGTCTCCAATATTACTCCTATAGCTTCGACGATGTCCGGAATACACTATCACTGTAACCTATGCATTAACTTTACCAACCTCGTACCCAGGGTCTTTACTCGTGGTGGTGGGGAGTAAAGACCCTGGCTGCGGCTGGTCACGTGAACCCCCAGATTCTGGGGGAAAATTGAAATTGCGCTTAGGGAGGGGTGCTAGAGGCTCGCGTTGTTAAGGCGTTCAGAAATTTTCATTTTTTTGTGTTGTACTCGCGTTCATTTCGATCATAAAACCATACATATAGGCTCGAATATATGAACGTTTTTTCAGAAACAGGATTACAGTTATAATATCCTGTCCTGGAACATGGGAAGTATTAAATTACATTTTAGGTATGGAGATATTATCAAATTTCAAATACCTATTCATTCAATCGAGCGATGGCAAGCAAAGACACGCCGAAAAAGCTCTACGCGAAAAAAACCGAGGCAAATATTTCACGTTGCAGACTTTGTTATTGTGTTACTGACCCGAAGCACAGTAAAAATTTGTTTCGAAGTCAGAATCTGATAACTTTGCGCAATGCGGAGACAGTATATGGTAGTGAATTGCCACATGGAAACGACCTTCCTCGTCAAATTTGTTCTGCCTGTGAAAGAAGGCTGAACAATGCGATAAAGTTAAGGGATATCATCATTGAGACTCAACAGAAACTACAGGAGAATGTTCGAGCAAAACGATGTGTGGAAGTTTCTCCTTCTGTTATCCCCTCAGCTAAAGTGCGCACAGCTGGGACTTCACGGCGACGAAGTATTGACTTCGGTAATGTTGCTGCCGAAAAATCTCCAAATGTAAGTGTTCGTGATATTTTAAAGCTTCTGATATCTTTAGTTATTCTCATCTCTATATATTTTTAAATATAATTTATGTTTAAACATAGTTCTCGTCCGTATTATTGTTGAATATTTTGCGGCATATTTAATATTCATGAATACTTTCATTGTTCCCATGAATGAATTCATTCACCCGCTAAGAATGAATTTATTCACACGTCTGAATTGACCTCTAAACTGAACAATGACTCAATTTTACGCTGCATTTCAGTATTCATGTTTTATACAGTATCGTTTTGTGCTTAATGTCAAGTTACAAGACCTTTCACCACTTCCAAAATTTCAAAATATGGTATATTATAAAATATATATTGGCATGTATAGATGACAGTGTGACAATATGTTAATTAAGGTCGATGCCTCAGAAGTTCTTATTGAGGCAAACAAGGAACTGATTGAAGTGGCAAGAAGAAGTGATGAATCTGTCCTCAGGCAACGGAATTATTATGGTTTATCTTGTGAGGATTGGATGTCTGATGTTGTAAAGGAGATGGCCACCAGATGTCCAACAGTGCATAAATTCCTCTGTGGTCTGTTGGAAAGCAGCATCTATCCAGCAAAGAAGAACCCTGCAATTTGCTTGATATATGGCATTGTGATGTTTTTACGATGCCATGAATTGAGCAGAATTCAAAGGATCAATTCTGTTTTATTAATCGAAGGTCAAGCATCTGTAAATGTAAGTCACTCTAAATAGTCCTTAATTAATGACAACCTCATACCCAGGGTCTTTACTGGGTACAAGGTTGAATTAATGAATGATTGACAATAAATTGACCTGTTTGCCAATATCTTGAGTTTGTTTAAATGGTGTCAAGCAGATGTGTAACTAGAACACTAATTGAGGGGGGTGAATATTCATATATTAACCCCCAAATGTACGCATATACTGTACATGTGTTTAAAAAAAAACGCAGGCAGAACAGAACATATGAATATTCACCCCACCAATTACTACTCTAGTTATGCTCCTAGTGTCAAGCAATACATGACCAGCATGAAGCATAGCATGATTCTTTTAAATTTATTGACATCATTAAACATAACTTATTAGTACAAAATAGGTTATGTTTGGACCTAGACTGGGATCACTACCTATATCTTATCTATTTTTCAAAAGCAGTGTGTGAGCTCAATATATTTTCCTGAACTCAATCCTTCTACTTTTCATAATGTTTCAGCTGATTTCCCGTTTAAACAAGTATGGTCTGTGCCTTGAGCCTATGAAGAAATACCCAATTCTAGAAGACATTGGAAAGAGTTTTATAGATCATGCAGCAGAGTTGGTGAAGTCTGGACATAAATTTGTGTATGTGTTAGACAACATTGACTGGGAGGAGAAGGCCCATGACATGAGGCAGAATGTGCAAAACAGGAGTGTTCATGCTGTGGCAACAAATATTGTATTTAATCGAGTTTCTGATGAAGGATTGCCCGATTCTGGTCCACAGCAAAGTCTTAAAGATTGCAATGTCCACCAGCTGGTGAATATCAATCGACTGGAATCTGAGGCAATCAGAAGCAGATATAGAATACTTGTTGCCAGGCTTTTGTTTGAACATTTTCCTGCTTTTGCAATATTCAAGCCATATATACCTGGAGCCACTGATTGCCAACAAACCAAGAATATGTCAGCCAAGTCAGAAGTTGTGACAATGCCCATCTTAATGAAAGATGAAAAGAAATATTCAGAATGTGTGGATGTATTGGATCAGCTTGAGAAGTGGACGGAAGAAATATATGCAGCTGCTGGGCTATGTTCCCCCTCAGAACCTGATGATGCCGCACCAAGCATTGGGACCACATCCAGACCTGATCAACCAGCCTCACACGTACCACCTGCTACAACTGATGATGATCCTTTACATGGTGTAAAAATACCTTGCTTTGGTGATCAACTCACTCGAGTCAGATTTGCTGGGGCAAAGGATCTTAGAGCTGGATGCCATTCAGCTAAACAGAGACTGGATCATCTATATCCGTTTTGTATTGTCGACTGGCACACCAAAAGAAGTTTTTTGAAGGTACAATTGACTTTGTGCCACTTTGCCTAAAAAAATTCTTAGCCTTTGATTTCTTCAGTAATTATAACATTGGAAGGCTTGATATGCTATAATTTAATTAAATTTGAAATTGACTGCTTGTAAGTAGAGCCTTACATTTTTTCACATTTTTAAGACGAGTACCAGGTGTTACAATAAAACTAGCCCTGCTTACATGCATTAGAGTTTATTTCAGTTGGTTAAATTTTTTTGTGACACCTGTTAAAAGTACAAAAATTGTGTTAAATTGTGAAATATTTGTACCATTTCAAATACCAGTAATTTACTTTTGAGTTTTAAAGCAGTCACATATAACATTTGATGTACAGGTGATTTTTTATATCCTGAACTGAATGTACTTTGTGATCTGGCTCCAAATTTGCCTTTGAAAAGTTCATTATGTTTATAAATCAAATGTGCAATATTAATATTTTACCATGTAATATTCTACAGACAGTGTTCAAGAGACTTTACAAGAACTCCGGGAGAGAGAAAGGAACGCTGCGATTCTTTAGAGAGAAGCTGAACCGACGAAATGTCACTGTCGACGTAAAGCACTATGAGGACTGTGAGCAGCTGTTTTACAGTGTTGGTAAGTGTTTTGTGATTGAGGCCCTTTTGGAATTTTTCCAAATGGACGACACAAAACACAAGCCAGCAGCAAACGGTCCTCATAGTGTTCATGTATTGCAAGAAGAATACAGAAAGAGCTATATTGTCCAGGTGCTTGACAAATTTATTGATGAGTTTCTTTTCATTGATGATGAGGATGTGTATGATGAAGATGAAGATGGAGACAACATTGAAGATGATGGTGTTTGGAGCTATGGAATCAACATCATAAAGTGTTTTATGCTCCTTAATGATTTCAAGGATGCTGTATCCTCAGGCAATGGTGAACACCTCCTAATCCTGCGAAAACAACTGCTGGTTCACTTTTTTGCAACATCAGGATTTAATGAGTTCGCTATTGAAATGCTCATCAATATCCTACAGTCCAAAGTGTTGCTCTCAACCGTCGAAGCTCATCGCTGTAAATGGGCTGCTACAGTGAATTGGAAAGGTGGTGCTGGCAAAAATATTGAAATTGATCTCTTCCAAGAAAACAGGAACTGTGAGATGAAGAAGTTGATTGGTGCAATGGGTGCCAACAAGACTGACAAGGCAATAAGCAGAGCAAGTAAAGCATCAGGAGGAGTAAAAAAATAGTGGAGGCATTTGAACATCAAGTGAACATTCATCCGAAGTCAACCACTCACTCACACAAATCCGCAACTGATGACGAAAAAATTATAAGCAGAGACATAAGAGTCTTGAAGCCTTTCAAGAAGGATGGAAGATCATTTGAGTCTTTTCCAAATATTTCATGTAATCCCACCCAAGCATTAGAAAAGGATAAGTTTACAACATGGATTGATAGGCACAAGAAAAATATTTTAATGCACTATCCTTCAGAAGATGCCGAACTGTCACACGAGTGATAATTGCCTGTGCCACAAAACTGTGAGTAATCTACCTCAAACAAGTATTTGATAGTTTTAAGTGAACTGCTAAGGTTTTGATTGAATCAATGTTTGCCACTAATTGATCTGTAAATTACAAATGCAAAATTTCTTTCATCTTAACCCATTGTCCAAAAATGAGAATTTTTTAGGCACACAAAATTGTATTCTGCTACAGGTTTTAAAATCATGGCAATAATTGTCAATCATTTTGGAACCTCAGGGGCATGCAATTATGTATGTTCAAGAAATAGTTGTTTTGGAAAATGTTTAATTTGCCCTATACTATAAATATAGAGTAGTATTTGAGGCTCATGAATTGAAAAGATGAGAAATTTGTTATATGATTTGTTTTCTATTTATTGACAATGTCGATTGTATCGATTTTGATTGTATCACACATTTCATGAAACAAAAAAATTGTTTTCAATGGTTGTAATTGTAAAGAAATCTAATACTTACAGAAACTTTAGTAGAGAATGCACTATTAGCCTATAGAAATTTTTTATATCAGTTTTTATATAAATGTATTGTAAATAACACATTTGCACTTGCACTGGTCATATGAACACAAATCTTATGAATTTGTACATTGTAGATTTTAAGAAATTTTTTAAAAGAATATATATAGTATTGGCAAATTATTTACACTAATTGCAATTTTCCTGCCTGTCAGTCATTCAAAATTACAATAGAGGAATGGTGATTGACATTGACAATGCATTGTCTGAAACCTAAACAGTCCCATGTTCCATTATTACAATAATTACCAATCCTCTACTGCAAATTTGATTGGTTGTCCATAATGTTCAAGCACAAGGAACAAATACACTGCTTCTTACAAACATCACAACAAAGGTGGAGTGGGTTAATGTATGCATCCTGTTCGTAATCGAGCGATTTCAGCAGTAACTTCCTAAGACATATATTGTCACTTGAGCAAAACTCACGCATATCATCTTGCATGCCCACCCTATTTTTTGCAATGTCCTTGTTGTTGTAGTGCAAGTGAGCTGATGAAGGTTTGCCATCTCTGCCAGCACGTCCTGTCTCCTGGAAATAGGCCTTTACAGTACTTGGAGGCCCAATATGAATGACCTGACGAATGTTGGGAATGTCCACACCCATCCCTATAGCCACAGTTGCAAAAACCACACGAATAGTACTCTGTCAAGAATCCACAAAGTGTGAAATAATGTATCTGTGATGTTTCAAAGCCAGCTAATAAACTTAATTACTAGAAATGTTTTCTTTTGTCTAAAAATTTTGTACTTATAAGTAAAATTATTCTTGTTTTAAGTAGTTTTTTTCTTATTTGTAACATTCTAGGTAAGAATTGTGTGAGTAGGTTCCTTAATATGCAATAATAATTTTGCTTATTTCAAGCAATGTGTTACTTAAAACGAGTATTTTTTCTTTAGAAAATTCTTGTTGCAAGAATTGTTTTTCTTAAAATGAGATTCCAGGTAAGAATAATATTCTTGCCTGGATTCTTGCCAAGAATAATATTCTTACTATACTGACAAGAACAATTTTACTTGTTTGTATTTTTTTTCTTAAAATAAGACTCACGATTTTGCTGTGTGCATGTATTATGGATTTGGCTTGATTTACATGAAATTAGGTTATAAATTATACAGGGACTGAAAAGCGTAAACATGCAGTGCTTCCACTTCCAACTCTAGGCCTTTATGTAATGTGATTTATTTACGCATAGATATATTGCCAGGCATGAATTTTGCATACCCTTTCCGCAGCTCAGTTTTCTGAGCATCAATAATGACACATTAAATTTTACGCCGTTTTGGGATAATTTTGGCTAGGAGTAATGGTTCTCCTAGCCGCTTTATTTCTGTTAAACAAAACGATATTTATTAATACATTGCATTAAAATTCCAAATAGTTACGCTCAGAAAAGGGTGGAGGCAAATTACCGCCAAAACAACGAAGCAAAGCAAGTTGACCCCACCCCAAGGAAAGGGATGCATGCAGAAAGTTTCAGAAAGTTTCGTAATACATTAATACAGGATCAGCGGTCTGCGCGACCGTATAAACGAACATGGGCAAAAAGGCACTTACAAAGCCCGTTAAAAGGCATAGATTATCGCCCTTGCTGATAATCTACACTTAACTGATATTAGTTTAGCAGAGTCACAATATTACCGCGCCCAGAAGAAGCTTCTCCATCACCCTGTTATAAGCACTTTATTCCCCCCCCCCCGGAATGCAAACGATCGCCCTTGCTGACCATGTGCAAGCTGAGGAAGAAATAAAATAACCGCACAATTCGAGCAGAAAACTCCCCGCACGTTTTACGCTCGAAAATTCATCCAAACTATGTTGATAGGGAAGAAAAACGTATATATTTGAGGAATGCGTTCGATTTCCAACGCCCCATAGTTCGAATTTGGGCATCAGAGTGCCCGTGTTCAGCTGCGTGGGAAGCGGCGCCTATTCGAAATGAATGAGACTTATATTTGGAAGTATCGAGTCCACAGAAGCGGAAAGCCTTTTTAAGAAGATTGGCAAACTCGTCACACGAGACTGGAATGCCCAGTTGTGATAGAAAAATAGCTCCGGGCTGGGTACCTCGCAAAATCATGTACTCCTCTAATAAGCGAACAGGACAGCATGCCGTTTGCCTGTAAATTTCCAAACTAAAAGGTCTACTGTTATAATTGTGCTTGAAGTCCTCGAAAGTCAACCTTATGCCTGCAACCCGGCCATCATCGGGAGATATTTTGGAGAGTTGTCGCAATTGAAGGGGTTGGTTATTTGACTTCTTAGTTATTTCTCCAATTCTCAGGAACGCGAAAAATGCTAAAGAGCACATTGCCCAGTATTGACATATTTGGTACGGTGACCCAGCAATATGAGGCGCAGCCTCAATAAGACGATTGAGAATTGGTAAAGTTATAGGCAACCTACTATCTAAGCGGAAGCCTTTCTTACCATACCCCTTTAAGATTTGCGTTACGTAGAAAACTCTCGTTGGATCCGGTAGATCGGACATGCGATGAGTATAACCAAGTGCAGATACATAAGTGTTAACTGTTGAAGAGGCGTACTTGAGGTCAAATTAGTACGGTATGAATAACGCAACGACTGAGGGCGACAAAGGCAAAGTGAACGATCCCTCATTAAAAATTGCCACATGAAATTGCGTAAAAAGTGCCCATGCCCGTTTATAAGTCGGCACTGAAGAAGGTTGCAAGCTACTTTGAGCTAATTGAGAAACTATAGTCGCCAATTTTCCGGCAGCAGGTGAAAGGGAATAGGCGTTGGAGCTCGATGCATGTCGGCCGGCGCCAATTGTGAAAATTTTTGGAGCTGTAAACGAGACAAACAATCAGCTAGGACATTTTGTTTACCCGGTATATGCTTTGCTTTGAATAAAATATTGTATTCTAAACAAACTAAAACCATCCGGCCACCCGTTCCGCGTGTTCTAAATCACATATATTGAGAATTCTAAGTTTTAGAACATCGGATATATGTGACATGGGATGATCATCTGAGCCATCTAACGCGTTCGCTGTTTGCTGTACTGGGAACGAGTTATTTTGTAAGCGCACAATTAGCATGCATATACGAGCGTGTATACATTCTCACGCGCATTCTTGCCCACTGTATATTGCGCTTACCTCTTGGACTCGTCAAAATTTCTAAATATTGCTGATGGCCACTAATTTTAGAAGCTACAACAATTTGACGGATGATCAAAAGATCATTCTTAGGGCGTTTTATGACAATGGAATGAACACGACGGCGAACGAGTGTCATGATATAAGAATCCTTTGATGTTTGCTTATTAATAACAGACACCAAAGCTTCATTATCCGTGAGAAACAAAATACAATGATTGCGCATTTTTGATCCCCATAAACACAGGCTGAGGACAATCGGATATAGCTCTAGAACGGCAATATTGTAACTCCGCCAGTCAGTTGGCCATGCGCCATAGCACCAGTCGCAACCAAACAGGGCCCCAAAACCAATACTACCCGAAGCGTCAGTATATAAATTCAAATGGGAGTTATTACGCCAATGGTTGTGCAAAAAGAATGATTTGCCGTTGAAATTCGACAGAACCGTTTGCCAGACACGAATCATGTTTCACACTTTGCGTTAAGCGAATAAAGAAATGAGGGTGTGAAATGCCATGCGTTAGATCAATTAAGCGTCGCAGGAATGCGCGACCTGGCATAATGACGGAACATGCGAAATTAAGTAATCCAATTAAGGACTGAAGTTCTTTGAGTGTAACCTTTTTACGAATTAAAAAGCGTGCGATAGATTGAACACATTTCTCGATTTTATCCATCGGCAATCGGGCCTGGAATTGTATTGTATCTAATTCAATCCCAGCGAACGTTAAGGTTGTTGAGGGACCCATGGTTTTTCCCGGTGCTATAGGCACGCCAATGAAATCACAAAGAGCAATGAATACTTGTAAGTTTGTTTTACAAGCAGAATAATCCGGTGCAACAAACAGGAAGTCGTCGAGCAAATGAAGGAGTTTGCCGATGTTAAGCCTTTCCCTAGCGATCCATTCGATAGCCGTACTAAAAATCTCAAAAGTGCGACACGAACTGGAGCAACCCATTGGCATTGCCCGGTCGTAATAATACAAACTCCGCCATTTTATGCCAAAGAGGTGATAATCCGCTGGGCTGATAGGAATGATTCGAAAAGCATTTTTTATATCTGTTTTCGCCAGGAAACAACCCCGGCCCGCTTTTTTAATAAGTTGAATAGCGTCGTCAACGATAGCGTACCGCACAGATGTTTCGAAATCGGATATACCATCATTAACCGATGCTCCCTTTGGAAACGATAAATGATGATCATGCGAAAATCACCCGGTGTTTTTTAGGAACCAGGCCCAAAGGCGAAACACGAAAATTTGGAAAGGGCGGATAATTAAATGGCCCAGCAAGGCGAGATGCCTCTAACTCTTTCGTTAATTTTTGGTCAACCGCTTCTGGTTTGTCAAGAGCAGACCGTAAATTTATTGCTTCAAACGACTGTTCTGTGCCAGAGAAATGAATGCGAAAACCCGAAGTAAATCCGGAAATTAGTGTATCAACAATACTTGGATTATAACCTTCTAACAATATTTGTAAATTATGAAGTTTTACGGGTGTTGGCAACGGACGTTGTTGAAATAGGCCTAGGCGATCGATCAGTGGGAGATGAAAATTACAATTCACGGCACGGTGCGATCCGTTGCATTTAAAACAAATGTGCTTGAAATCACAACCGGCACAAAACGTTCCGCGATGAAACTTAAAACAATATCCCCGAGGAACAGACACTTTTGAAGGGTGGCGCGTATGATTGCTGCCTTGCGTGTTCGGCTTAGAAGTAGTGGGATATTGACATTTCAACCATAACTCCCAGTGAACAGTCGCCCAGGGAACGCGCGTGGCCTGTGTTTGGCGCAAAAATCGAAAATTCTCATCGTAGTAAAACCAATTATGACCCCTATTGGCCAAATCCTGGATGATTTGACAATATTTCATGAGCGCGGGGGACTCATGGGGGTACCGTTGTGTATAAATGGAAACAAAAATATGAAACGAACGAAGCCAATCGCTAATAGTTTTGACCCTTTTGGATTTCGCAGTCGGCTCAAGGAGAAGAGAAGCAGGTTGACCGTTGTCAGAGGTACGTACACTAATCTCGTATTTAGCGGCCGCGTCTGGGCCACCTGACAAAGTACTTATATCGACAAACTCCTCATTCCATATTTTAAGCTTTATTTTATCCGGAATCCGCGAATCAAGAGGCAAAGCGGCAGAGTGGAACGATTCCCGTGGACCCGGGGCACTTGAACATTGAAGAGAAAAAGGAGTGGTCTGACCTGTAAGGTTTTCTTGTATGGACGTGAGCGCGTCGTTGACCAGAGAATCTGCATTGGGACCCTGGTTTGAGATTTCGATTCCGGAGGTAGAATCCGTTGGGGCAGACGCCATTGTGGATGTGGAAGACGCAAGGTTGGTAAAAAACAGCTAGCTTTTGCGTGACTGCCTCGGTAACCGAAGACACCAGCGTTGAGATAAGCTCACTCGAAAGAGAGGGCAAAGTCACTTGACTCACGGGCACAGTTGACGTTGACGGGGCGGCACCAACAGATACAGCATTGGACGAACTTCGAGTTCGACGAGATGTTGTTGGTTGGTTCTGAACAGACTCTCGCAAAAACGGCTGATCGAGCGGCGACACGCTTAGAACGACGTACGGGTGGCATTCTAAGAAATAAAACTTTAAAAGCAGAAATAGATACTTATGGCGTAATGAGTTTTTAGATAGTAAAGCAACCGCACCCAAATTTTGTCGTTGTGCGAGAAATAAAACTATCCCCCGTAATGGCGAACATTCAATAGTGAGGATTCGTCCGTTTTTGTCGTAATTGAAAATTGGAACTTGTGAAAGAATGATTAGAAAATCAAACGTCAGCAGGATGAACATGGCAGATCCGAAGATCGCCGCACCGTTCACCCTGTGGCCAACAAAACTCACAAAAAGTGTGAGAACTCTCATACAGATGAGAGATAAAGACAAAATCAAACGTCAGCAGGATGAACATGGCAGATCCGAAGATCGCCGCACCATTCACCCTATGGCCAACAAAAAACTCACAAAAAGTGTGAGACCTCTCATATAGATGAGAGATAAAGACAAAATCAAACGTCAGCAGGATGAACATGGCAGATCAGAAGATCGCCGCACCGTTCATCATATGGCCAACAAAACTCACAAACAGTGTGAGAACTCTCATATAGATAAAAGATAAAGATATAATAGATAAAGGCGCTAAAGCGGTATTTAAGAAGTAATCACGAGTAAAGTTTGTCAAATGTCAAGGTTATATTATAAAATAAATGTAATGTACGACAGCTTGTTATATATATATATATATATATATATATATATTATATAATATATATATATATATATATATATATATATATATATATATATATATATATATATAGATAGAGAATTTTATAACATTTTAATTGCTTGAAGAATGGCCCCCCGATAACTTCGGTATAATTTATATTGCCCGATTCGATTAAAATGGACCCCGTCAGGTAGAAATGGCGTCACGGAAGGTCGTATAAAGCCATAAAAACACTCTCGGGACCTTCTCTAAAACTACCTGTAGATAATTGTTCAGCATTAAACGCTGCTTTTCAAAAAGAGGGTTGTTCTTTCGCGGGGAAATCATGCATGCGCATACCAATTTTACGTGATATTGATCCAGCAATAAAGCAACCAAGTCGTCAATGCGTGACCCGACTGTTTCGGCCTTAAGGAGGACAAATCGTTCGTGCCTATCTCCAGAATAACAATATCTGGGGCACACCGAGAAACTACGCCTAAATCAAATTTGCGAATCTTCTTCACTGTTCTACCCCCTATACCGTGTAGAGAAACTCTCGCTGTGCCCTTGAGTTTAAAGGTTGGGCACATGCGAATATCCCGTTTATGTTTCAGGTCGCACTGTAGGCGACGAACAAATGAGTGTCCCAGGACCAAAACTTTTGGGGGTACCATTGTGTATTCGTAGCTACTATCTATATGTATATCAATATATAAATATATAGAAAAACAAGTAGAACACTTCTGTAAATACCTTTCAACTTTAAAGGAGATCTGTCTTTCGCGATGTCACGCTTAAACTGACCGTTTATGGTTTGGGTATTCGGTCTTTGTTAGTTTCGATTTGCTGCTGGCCATTGACCACCTTTCCCATATTGCGTGCCATCCATTACCTGTCGGTCTTTTAGATAGGACGCAAAGCCCATAATATAAGATTTTTAATTATCGTCGGCAAGGCGTATCCCCTTGGGGGAACACCTTGCCTTAATAGTCTATTTATAAAATCACATTACATAAATTTCTTATTTCCTTCGTAAATATTTTGTTTTATATTATACTGTACAATCATTCACATGATGGTTATAGTCGGTGCAAACACGCAGTTTGCTTGCAACTGCACATACCATTGTTGTTTTTGGAACTTAAAATTTATGCCAAGAGGATTTACTCGTTGTGATGTTTAATATTGGAGATAAGTTGTTTTTTTTAATTACATTGTACTAGATTATATATTTACATATCTATAGAGTATATGTTTACTGTTTAAATATTCATTAAATCAGTATCATATTTAACATTTACATATAACCCAGTGGCACCAATAGGGCTAGTAACATGCTATGGAAGAAATGTTGCAAACACTTTTTAGAAACAGATTTTAAATGATTTTTCCATAGGTTTTCGCACTTTGTATACATGATAATGTTCGCTTAATTCTACTGTTTCTAAAACTTCAATATATATATATATATATATATATATAGTACTATAAGGTATCATAAAGTACTACGAATTACTTATATAGTAAATAATCACCAAAACGTTTAGGAGGCCAACACTGCCTTCTTGGTTTAGGCGATAGCTATCCGTTTTGACGCGAAACTTCACAGTCACGACCGCTGGACTCGATTTCTTCAACAACTGTTTCCGAGACAACGTGTCCGCGATGTTTTCTGGACCCGGAAGATACTTAACAGTAAAATCATAATTCTGCAATCTCAGAACCCACGTTTCGACTCGTGCAGAGGGCCTATGGGTTTTGGAATAAATCACTTCTAATGGTTTATGGTCTGTCAAAACCTCAAAGTGAATCCCGAACAAATACACATGAAAACGCTCACAAGCCCATACTATACTTAATGCTTCTTTCTGCGTCTGAGAATACCGCCTTTCCATGTCAGAAAGAATCTACTAGCATATGCCACAACCTTCATTACATTTTGTTGCTTTTGCACAAGCACTGCACCAAGACCAACAGGACTAGCATCTGAGATTATCGACGTTTCTGCATCTTTATCAAAAAAAGCCAATGAATCAGCGGTAGACACCGTATTCTTAAGCTCTTGAAACACCTTATTCTGTTCATTTCACAAACAAAAGGTGTAGTTGTCCTGGTTAACTTCCGCAGGGTTCAGCCGTTATAGCTAAATCTGGAATGAACAGACTACAGAAATTTACCAGACCAATAAAACTCCGAACTTAGAGGCTGTTTTCGGCTCCGTAGCATTCACCACAGCCCTGACTTTCTCCTCAGTGAGCCCAATTGTAGTGTATATGCCTTGTCTCTGATACGGATTGATACAGATTGATCTAGTCTTCATAAAATGTTTTATTCTCTGTTTTATTCTATGTTACAGCATCATCCAGCAAGCCAACAACGCTGCTAATTACGCATGCATATTTATACCTTACAGCCTAATTAAATATTCAATATATATATCACATAGACTACAAGATCTGGAGCTGAACGCCCATGGTCATTTAATTTACTTTATCCTTTTCACAAAGTTCATAATGAAAAACGGTTATGGTAGGATTCGAACCATCGATTTAACACTTCGGAGACCATTGTTTTCGCCACTAGACCACAAGGTCTTGTGCTGAACGGTTATGGTTATTTAATTTACTTTATCCTTTTCTCGAAGTTATAATGAAAAACGGTTATGGTAGGATTCGCACCATCGATTTACCACTTGGGAGACCATCCTCCTCGCCACTCGACTACAAGGTCTTGTGCTGGATGGCCATGGTTATTTAGTCTTTATCCTTTTACGAAGTTCATAATAAAAAAAGTTTTGGCAGGATTCGACCCATCGATTTAACACTTGGGAGACCATCTCTTCGCCACTAGACCAAAGGTCTTGCTGAATGACCCTGGTTATTTAGTCTACTTTATCCTTTCACGAAGTTCATAATAAAAAATAGTTTTGGCAGGATTCGAAACATCGATTTAACACTTGGGAGAAAATTGTCTTAGCCACTTGACACAAGTTCTTTGGGTGAACGGCTATGTTTATTTGATCTACTTTACTGTTTTAACGAAGTTCATAATGAAAAAGGGTTATGGTAGGATTCGAACCATCGATTTACCACTTGGGAGACCATCTCCCTCGCCACTAGACAGCAAGATCTTGTGCTGAACGGTAATGGTCATTTAATTTATTTTATCCTTTTAACGAAGTTCATAATGAAAACGGTTAAGGTAGGATTCAAACCATCGATTTAACACTTAGGAGACCATCGTGTTCGCCTCTAGACCGCAAGGTCTTGTGCTGGATGACCATGGTTATTTAGTTTACTTTATCCTTTCACGAAGCTCATAATAAAAAATGGTTATGGTAGGATTCGAACCATCGATTTACCACTTCTGAGACCATTGTCCTCGCCACTAGACTGCAAGATCTTGTGCTGGATGGCCATGGTTATTTAGTTTACTTTATCCTTTTACGAAGTTCATAATGAAAACGGTTATGGTACGATTCGAACCATCGATTTACACTTGGGAGACCATCGTTCGCCTCTAGACGCAAGTCTTGTGCTGGATGACCATGGTTATTTAGTTTACTTTATCCTTTCACGAAGTTCATAATGAAAACGGTTATGGTAGGATTCGAACCATCGATTTACCACTTGGGAGACCATCGCCCTCGCCACTAGACAGCAAGTCTTGTGCTGGAACGGTTATGGTTATTTATTTACTTTATCCTTTAACGAAGTTCATAATGAAAACGGTTATGGTAGGATTCGAACCATCGATTTAACACTTGGGAGACCATATCTTCGCCACTAGACTGCAAGTCTTGTGGATGACCATGGTTATTTAGTTTACTTTATCCTTTCACGAAGTTCATAATAAAAAAGGTTTTGGCAGGATCGAACATCGATTTAACACTTGGGGAAATTTTCGCCACTAGACCACAAGTCTTGGGGAACGGCTATGTTTATTTGATCTACTTTATCGTTTTCACGAAGTTCATAATGAGAAAAGGTTGGTAGGGTTCGAACCATCGATTTAACACTTGGGAGACATTGTTTTCGCCACTAGACCACCAGTTCTTGTGCTGGATGACCTGGTTATTTAGTCTACTTTATCCTTTCACGAAGTTCATAATAAAAAAGTTTGGCGGGATTCGAACATCGATTTAACACTTGGGAGAAATTGTCTTGCCACTAGACCAAGTTCTTGGGGAACGGCATGGTTTATTTATTACTTTATCCTTTTCACGAAGTTCATAATGAAAACGGTTATGGTAGGATTCGAACCATCGATTTAACACTTGAGACCATTGTCTTCGCCACTAGACGCAAATCTTGTGCTGAATGGCCATGGTTATTTAGTTACTTTATCCTTTCACGAAGTTCATAATGAAAAACGGTTATGGCGATTCGAACATCGATTTAACACTTGGGAGAATCGTCTTCGCCACTAGACCGCAAGTCTTGTGCTGGATGACCCTGGTTATTTAGTCTACTTTACTTTCACGAAGTTCATAATAAAAAAGTTTTAGCAGGATTCGAAACATCGATTTACACTTGGGAGACATTGTCTTCCACTAGACGCAAGTCTTGTGCTGAACGGTATGGTATTTAATTTATTTATCCTTTTAACGAAGTTCATAATGAAAACGGTTATGGTAGGATTCGAACCATCGATTTAACACTTGGGAGACCATCGTCTTCGCCACTAGACCGCAAGGTCTTGTGCTGGGCCATGGTTATTTAGTTTACTTTATCCTTTCACGAAGTTCATAAAAAAAATGGTTTGGTAGGATTCGAACATCGATTTACCACTTGAGACCATTGTTCGCCCTAGACTGCAAGGTCTTGTGCTGACGGCATGGTTATTTTTTTACTTTATCCTTTTCACGAAGTTCATAATGAAAAACGGTTATGGTAGGATTCGAACCATCGATTTACACTTGGGAGACCATGTCTTCGCCCTAGCGCAAGTCTTGTGCTGGAGCGGATGGTTATTTAGTTTACTTTATCCTTTCACGAAGCTCATAATAAAAAATGGTTATGGTACGATTCGAACCATCGATTTAACACTTGGGAGACCATCGTCTTCGCCTCTAGACCGCAAGTCTTGTGCTGGATGACCGTTATTTAGTTACTTTATCCTTTCACGAAGTTCATAATAAAAAACGGTTTTAGAGATTCGAACCATCGATTTACACTTGGGAGACCATTGTCTTCGCCACTAGACTGCAAGGTCTTGTGCTGAACGGTTATGGTTATTTATTTACTTTATCCTTTTCACGAAGTTCATAATAAAACGGTTATGGTAGGATTCGAACCATCGATTTACACTTGGGAACCATTCTTCGCCACTAGACCACAAGGTCTTGTCTACGGCTGTTTTTTAGTTTACTTTATCCTTTTCACGAAGTTCATAATAAAAAAGGTTTTGGCAGGATTCGAACATCGATTTAACACTTGAGACATTGTTTCGCCACTAGACTGCAAGTCTTGTGCTGAACGGCATGGTTATTTATTTACTTTATCTTTTCACGAAGTTCATAATGAAAAGTTATGGTAGGATTCGAACCATCGATTTACACTTGGGGAGATTGTCTTCGCCACTAGCGCAAGTCTTTGCTGACGGTTATGGTTATTTATTTACTTTATCCTTTCACGAAGTTCATAATAAAAAAGTTTTGGCAGGATTCGAAACATCGATTTAACACTTGGGAAAATTGTCTTAGCCACTAGACCACAAGTTCTTGTGCTGAACCATGTTATTTATTACTTTATCCTTTCACGAAGTTCATATGAAAAAGTTATGGTAGGATTCGAACCATCGATTTACCACTTGGGAGACCATCTCCTCGCCACTAGACAGCAAGATCTTGTGCTGGATGGCCATGGTTATTTAGTTTACTTTCTCCTTTTACGAAGTTCATAATAAAAAGAAACTTTGGTAGGATTCGAACCATCGATTTAACACTTGGGAGACCATGTCTTCGCCACTAGACCAAGGTCTTGTGCTGACGGTTATGGTTATTTATTTACTTTATCCTTTCACGAAGTTCATAATAAAAAACGGTTATGGTAGGATTCGAACCATCGATTTAACACTTGAGACCATTGTCTTCGCCACTAGACTGCAAGTCTTGTGCTGGATGCCATGGTTATTTAGTTTACTTTATCCTTTTACGAAGTTCATAATAAAAAATTTGGCGATTCGAACCATCGATTTAACACTTGGGAGACCATGTCTTCGCCACTAGACCACAAGTCTTGTGAACGGCATGGTTATTTATTATTTTACCTTTTACGAAGTTCATAATGAAAAACGGTTATGGTAGGATTCGAACCATCGATTTAACACTTGGGAGAATCGTCTTCGCCACTAGCCACAAGTCTTGTGCTGAACGGTTATGGTTATTTAATTTACTTTATCCTTTTCACGAAGTTCATAATGAAAAATGGGTACGCTAAGCGTACATGTATCTGCGTGTGGCAAGCACGTAAGGGACTTTTAGGCATATAGGACGGCCAGGGCCGTAACTGGAACGATAATTGGGGGGGGGGGTGTTTATTCATATATTCAGTTCTGTCCGACGGATTTCTTTTGTAAGTGCAATAGCTCGCAATTGAAATCCGTCGGGCAGAACTGAATATATGAATAAACACCCCCCCCAATTATCGTTCTAGTTACGACCCTGAGGACGGCAACACGAAGATGGCGGCTATCAATACCATGGGTCGCTAGCAAGATAGTTAAGTTTTATTCGCTATTA
>NW_021163580.1:0-35940 GCF_004324835.1 Dendronephthya gigantea | reverse complement strand
TATGTCTTATGGAAAATACAATGAAGCTATAGAGCCATATAGAGCCATAAAAAACAGTGTTAAAATATTGGATTTAATGGAGTTCAGTAAAAAAGATTTTCCCCTTGTAATTTCATTTGCCCCCCCTGAGGTAAAAATAATGAACGGTCCCTTACCATGCCACAAGTATTAACTATCCTTAAAAAACATACATCGATATTCCAGGTACCACAATGACTCAAACAAACCGGCACCAATCTTGAGGCAGAAACTCTTGTCCAATGACAATAGCCTTAAGCAACATGGTAAGACGTAATTGTTGATCGAATTGTTAACCGAATATATCAAGAATATGAATTTTTTTTAGAAATTATTTAACTGCATGCATGCATGTCATCCTAATTTTGGTTTATTATTATGTCACAGCTAATGAGATGTGGTGCCTGGGCTTATTCCTTCCTCTTTTAATTGGAGAGTTTATGACAGAAGATGACGACCATTGGAATGCCTATTGTGTATTGCTGGAAATAGTGCGCATTATATTCTCCCCGCTGATAAGCAAAGAGCAAATGCCTTATCTCCAAGTCCTGATCCAAAATCATCATGAAAATTTCCGGCTACTATATCCACATGCGTCTATCATACCCAAGATGCACTACATGATCCATATGCCGAGGATTATGTTAAAGTAAGCTTATTTGCTTTATGAGGTTTCAACGTATTATTATACCCCTTCACTAATTACCCGATTACTGATTACAGATTGGGACCGCTCATCAGGATTTGGTGCATGAGGTATGAGGCAAAACACTCGTACTTCAAACGCTTGGCCATTTCATGTGGTAACTTCATCAATCTGCCGTATTCTCTGACAAAACGGCACCAGGAAGGGCTATGTTACCGCATTAACATGTCGGAAGGGGGCCACTCTACTTTTCTTCAAAAAGGAATTGATATTGGTCCAGGTACACGTTCATGATTTATTACACTAATTACATACGGCTATCAATTATGTATAACGTGACAGTTTTATGGTTTATTATGAAGCCCATAAGAACGGTTTATGTCATTAGTTTAAAAATCCCTCGACATTTCGTGACAAAGCCGTTCGTCATGAGAGGCCCAATGAAGGTCCGGCGAACCCACACTATTTGGATAATGCGCACTTATGATGTATACACTCATTTACAGTATTCCTTATTTAAATATTTTTAGGCACAGAAACGTATGCTGGAAATTTAGGCTACTATGATTTGCTTTGTGAGTCATATGAGTTTTGTGATGTGATTCCACAAACCTCTGTTTTTGAGTAAGTTAAAAATTTACGATTTTACATGCCGAACATACAAAAGAACAACTATTCAACAACTAATTCAATAGACCTTTCCCCCCTTTTAGCGTTCAAGCGCGAAATGCCTTTGCGCGGTAGTTGATTATTTGAGTCGTGAATTGGCCATATTCAGGAGCGATTTTGTTTAACAAAGAAGCAATAAGAAGCAGAGCGATAACGCAACTCAAAGTTAATTGATAATTAACTACCGTCACGCATAGCGCGCTTGAAAGCTAAATGGGAAAAGGTCTATTGCAACCTCAGTAAGCAATCCCTAGCCTTACATACATATACTGTATAAAGGCTAGATTCCACTCAGGATAATGATCCGTGGATTGGAACGGACATGCAGGAAAGTTTTTCTTTGTCTCAGTTGTGAGCTCTGGGTTGGAACTAATGACTTTAACACAAAGAAAAACTTTTCTGTCCGTTCCCATCCACGGATCATTATCCTGAGTGGAATCTAGCCTTAAGTATATGCATGGATGACAGATTTTTATCATTTTCCTCTTTTCTAATCCAAGAGCGAAGTGGGTTGTTATTGGAGGTACGAAGTACAAATGTAATGCAGCAGTACATATTGGATATGATGAGCATGACTGCCCATTATTTTGGAGAATTCACAAGATTTGTATAGTTGAGAAGAACTTGATGGGCATTCAGTTTGTTGTCGAGCCAATGGAGACCAACATATTCAACAGCCATTTCCAGTGTTACGAGGTTAGTCTTCCATCAGCCGATGATATGAAGATATTCAAGCAATCTGAGTTCAGCTGCTATATTCCGAAGCAAATATGTCGTCCATATGGAAGACGAGGTGGTACAAGGTACATCTGTACACGATATGATCTTGGCACCAATAGTTAGAGTCACATTACCATACTCCAGTTGTACACTGCAAAATACAAGTTTACAATGATTCAATACATGTTACTATGCAGTACGTAAATTAGCTTGTAGGTACACCACGTAAGTATTTAATACTTCGAAACTTTCGGTCTGTTATCCAGGGGCCGGTTGTTCAAAGCTAGGTTAAATTTTAATCGCTGTTTTTGTTCATATGGTTCTGCACCGCTGTTTGTTTCAAGAATTTACAAAATAAGGCTTCTATTGATCAACAAAATGTTTGTGAAAGAAATGTTCAACTTCATAAACGAGCGACTAAAAAATGATGTTAAAATTTGAGTTAAAGTGCAAATGTGCAATGATCAATGTAATTAGCCTTTCTTACGATGACGAATAGGTCGCCATTCTGGGGGCACATTTTTCAAAACCGTGAACGTGAGACCTCGTAACGGCGACTGTTGTAGGCTAAATTGTAGGCTAAATTTATTATTCAAATGGGGTCTGTTGATTTAAAGTAAATGCCTTCCATGCATGTTAAATATTAATTTTAAACCCATTTCAGAAACTGAAAGTACCCCAAAAACGTCATCATGAGAAAGGCCAATTCCACTGACGAAGGCCTGGGTTTTAGGACCGAAAGCTTTGCAGCTTTAGATACCTATGTGGTGTACCACTATTTACTTATTGCTTTCACCATGCAAACATACAAGAATATAGTGGAATTTTTTATTGTCTGGGCGCTTTCACGCGGAACTAAAGAAAAACAAAGAAGTGGAAAAAGGACAATGTGCACATTTTATAGAAATTGAAATGTGCAACATAATATGGTACTGTACTCCACATGCAGTTTTGCAACGTAGCTAACTTCTTCTGCCTATTAAGTGTAAAATGTACTTTAAACTGCTACTATAATTTTATTCGCTTGTACACTACAGTTTTAACTTAGTTTTTGTTGTAATATGTAATTGGCTGGTAAGAAAAGACATAAACACATATTTGCCTAATTGAAAATATACACGCCCCCACCCTAACATCTTTAAGCATGTGTCGTAGTATAAGATACTTGTCTTATCTATATTTGTTTATAGATAATAAACCAATATGTTTGGTCTAGACCAAACAATCATACATAGAACTTAATATCATGTAACAACATATATCCATACAAACAGTAACATTGTTGTTAAATGATTAAATTAGGTTTCATTGTATTAAGTAATGATGTATAGTTATATGTATAGTTATATAAATATATATATATATATATATATATATATATATAATAATATATATTATATATATATATATATATATTGATCTATATAAATAAAGCTGCAAAGCTTTATTCGGTCCTAAAACCCAGGCCTTCGTTTTCTGAAGTGGGTTTAAAGTTAATATTGAACATATGAAAGCCATTTTTTTAAATCAACAGACCAGTTATATTAAGTAGAGTCTAAATTACATTTCTACTTTCAGTGTTCTGATGCAAATTGTATTTGTGTGTGTGTATTGGATTATTGAACTAAAAAACTTTGAGGGTTCTCACTATATCTCACAAAATTTCATGAGTTGTCAGTTTTGCCTTAATTAACAGACATTTGATCAAGTGAATTAATAGCAAGCAACATCTGCATTGATAAATACCTACAGTTCCACATTGAACTCATTAAAATTATTAGTGACTTATCAAACTTTGAAATCACTGAGCAAAAAGCCAGAATTTTCATTGTAATAGTTCCAGAGACTTGAATTAGAAGCAAAACCAGTTAAATGATCTGCCTAAATTTTGTTTCCCTTACTTATCTTATTATCATTTGTAATATTGTGAATTGTATTTTTGAAAAGGCAGAACAGTAAAAAAGCTCTAAATTGATATTAATTGTCTAAAAGGATCACCTTTTCATAGCCCACTTTTAAATAACTCTAACATCATTTGTTTCTTTTAACGTACACCAATGTTATTCACGGACGAAACATACAGTATAAACTAGGCTACTCATTATAAACTTGTCTATTATTTACATAAATATGCATGATGATAAGAGCATAAAACTAAATTTATTTTTAAGATATTAAAAGTTGTAAAGTTCAATGCGACTGGAATGTCCGAATGAAACGCTGCCTATTTTATAAATAACACTTTTATAATTCAAAAACTCAATAGATCATAGTCAGCCCCGTCATTGTTCCTTATTATATTATGGGGGAATGGCTCTGATACAGCTGAACAGAACAGCTTTAACCAGTTAACCTGAACTTAAATGCCGTGAGAAGAAACTTTACACATCGTGATTAATAAGAAACATATAAGGTAAGATATAAGGTTTAAAAGTCAAATAATATTAGTGGCACAAACATTCGTAACTTTACTTGCCTTCTCCGTGTTTTTCACTCCAGAATTAAATCATTCATGTTTATAATAACAAAAAATTACAATAAATTATTAACCCGCTCCTCTTGCGCACGCCATTTTGAATTTATTTAACTCCAAAAAGAGAGTTGAATTTCTTAACCACAAAAGGAGTTAATTCTGCATATTTCGAAGAGAGTTATTTTAACTCCGAAATAATAGTCAAAATTTTAACTACCCCCAAAAAAGGATAATAGGTGAGTCAAAATAACTCATAAAACAGAGTTAGATTGCTTAACTCCCCCAAAAGGAGTTAATTCTGCATAGTTAATAAGTTCTAAAAATTATTAACTCCTCAAAGAGAGTTATTCTTACTCCAAACCTAGAGTTAAATTTTTAACTCCACCAAAAAAGGATAATAGGGGAGTTAAAATAACTCCCTGAAAATAACAGTGCAGTAGCCTAGCTTTAGCCGCGGTCAAGCTTGTCGCGGAATGTCGCCTATACACAGTACTGTCAGTAGCAAGTCACTAGCAACTAAGGGCATCATTACCTTAAGAATATTTTAAAATTTGACAATAATCTATTTTGTCGATTGCCTGCTGCAATGTCGCTATTTCTGCCGCCATATTAGTTACATATTTTGTGACCATACGATCACATATGCATGTGTTATGATTTTTAACCAGTATAACAAGTCGCTAATTAATACTTGTGATCTAACTAAATTATTGGTGGTCACTATATTCATTCCCCCCATATATTCGACCATCTACATAGTTAACTGTGTAAAAATGCCTAAGCTAACTGCATGAGCCTAACAATAGTGACCTAAAGAAATAGAACGCATAAATTAGTGGGATAATTTTCGAAATCTTCATTTCAAACGACCGCGGCAATCCGCAATCCTAAAGGTCCGAAAATCCGCCCTGCAAAGCAACTTAATACTCAACCCCGGCAGCAAGACAAAAGTGCACATTATTTTTACTAAAGCATATAGCAATAGCACACGGCCCATATAGAAACCGAGTTTTTAAATCACAAAGAGTGCAAATAATTTTTTTCTGCAAAGCTTATAGCAATGCTGCCGCCCATATAGAAACGACAATGCCAAATGCATGCACAGGGGAGTTTATACTCACCATTTTAAGAAACACCCGATCCTTAACATCTTCGAGACATCTACTTGTGACACAATTTGTGCCGCCTGCTTACAATAAAATTAACTAATCAAGATTTCCCCAGACAGATGATTAAGGCATGCATCAAAGCATCAATCCATTTTGTCTTGCGAAAACTTTTTATATCATATAATTAGGTATATATTTCAAGGTAGCATCTACCCACATATTTTTTGACAAATGTCAGAAAAGTTTGCAAACAATTGTTGTTTCAATGTGAGTAAATGCATCCTATTAAATTGTAACCACCAAGCTAACAACTACTCTAACCTCAGCCAAGCCATTTTAAAGGTCTGGCAACCTTTCATGTCATGTTTATTCGGAATGATTGGATGATCGTGGCCCAACTCGATTCCACCGGCCATGGCAAGTAATCTAAAGGATTATATTGCAGTGCGCATTTATATCCGACTCCATTTTACTCGCGTTAGCATATATACATAAAATGCAATTGAGAACGTCTTGTTATATACAATTGCATGATCATCTATATGAAATCTTACTTCGAATGCGTGTCATATTTCGATATATGCATGGATCAATAGAGAGCTACAGTTTAGCCAGGCAAACACACTCAAGGAAAAAAAACTTTAAATCGAGCCAACCGTAATACGAATTCTGTTGATGATTTCATCGATAAGCCTGATTTCAATGCTGGGAGGGAAATAATTGCAAGCGCGCCTAATAAAGTATGCCCAGTCATGACTTGCCTTATATAATAGCTAATGTTTCGTATAGTCTCATACCTTTATATGCAGGGGTAAAACGCCTTGACTTCTCCATATAGATGTTAATATCCAGCAAATATTTGGTTTAGTCTTCGCGAAATTACTGGTAAAGGTCTTTACCCGCGCGCTCATATACGCATAAACAGTTGATAGGCGCCATTTCAAATTTGTTCATTTTGCCGCTCTAGCTGGCAGGCTTCAAGGTGCAATGACCATGCATAATTGCAATTTAATATCCGGAATGTAATTTCCTAATAAAGGAGCCCAAATTAAAAATTAGTGAATATTTTCTTGTTGCCCAAGCAGCTGATATGTTGTCCAAGCAAGATAAATTCTAATGTTCGTTTTCTGATGAAGTATGGCGAAATATATATAAGCGAAATATCCGAAAGGTCAAACTTAAATGTTTGTACACGTTAGCTTGGCAACTTGCCCTTGGGCTTGGGCCAGTTGTGCGCAAGGCTGCACGCACTTGGTTAAAACATAGCGCTAAACTCAATCTCAAAACACGGAATTTGTAGACGGCGTCTTTGATGGTTTATGGTAGTTTAATATCAACAAAACTTAAATGGTATAATATAATCATAATTTCTGTTTTGTTATATTTTTCACACGGGCCACAGCTCTAATTATGTTGACCAGATGATATTTTGTGCATTATCAAAGCCTATAGGCTAAATTTCCCGGAGCAATATTATGATGTTCATTGTACGACACTCTTGTTTTTTTATTGTAATAAACAATGTCACACAATGAACATCATTGATATAGCTTCATTACTTTCATACAGTCTCTACGATTTGTACGATTTGAGACTTTTCCGCGTTCCACGTTTCCGATTCGAGGAGCTAGTCGAGAGAAATCAAATCACAACCAAAATATAGCTACATGCATGGGGAGTGAATTGTGCTGAAATGTGCATATATATATCAACATATATGAAGTAATTTTTTTGTGAATTAAGAGTCTAAATAAACATTTACAATGCATGAGTTATATTTATGCCATAAGTTATATTTATGCCAATTGATACCTTTCAACATGCCAGCAACAATCGAGCCAGATGGCTTAGATCTGGTGAGACAAATATACCCTTTTAAGGAAATAAGACAATTTTGCAAGCGGGCACTGCTCCATGCAGTTTTAGACTAGATGCACGCGTCATATTTAAATTGCTTGGATATTCATGCAGTGGCATAACGAACAGAGGATGGGGTCTTGAGATATACTTGGTACTGCCGGGTCCCTTAATTCGCTGTTTGTCATTGATCACGTTTTGCTCATATACTATGATGTTTCGTTATCTATTCTGGCCCCCAATAACTGGGGAACCTTATTTTAGTTCTCGTCCTAACCCTACCGAACGCGCGTTAGGTCACTGTATTTATGTCTTCAAATATTAGCTAGGGTATTTCAATTGTTGTATATAATTTGCATGTCAGACTGCATTAAAGACAACGAGCTGAAATGCTGAACCGCATTCTCGTCCTAGGATGCGGTCCTTTATTTTGAATACATTTTAATCAGTAGCTGCTTCGGACGGAGGCCCTGCTATCAGATTATCAGATGTAAATAAATTAGCTTAAATTTATCGCACTTTGTAAATAAATTTACAAATGCGATAATATGTAACACGCAAAATCCCTCAATTTACTGATTTTAAAATCTGGTTTTGTCTGTTTACATACATTACAGACTTCCGACAATTATGCAACTTAATTAGCACCTTGCCAAGGCATATTATGGCTCGTAATGCTGTAACATATGGCTTGCGACGTTGTTTGTGCGCGCGGTGAACTTTGGCTTTATGGAAGCTACAGAAGTATATTAAAACACAAATTCTAACCATTCAGTGCATTACCGAAGCACAAAAACGATAAAATTTTAAAAGAAAGCTTATAACGTGAAATTTGTTGCTAATGAAATAAGAGCACACTAAGCATAAACCAGAACATGAAGCGCAAAAAAGCATTCGATTAGGCTAAAATGATATAACCCTACTATTTCCTTTACAAGCCTTCTACTAAGGAACTGAATACATTTCTGGGAGTATTTCTGTGTAACACATTCTGCGCTTCTTCTCTAAAGTTGTAACATTGCAAATGTTTAATCGAATGTTGAACCAAATCCAATGCGATTGAACGAAATTCCGGCAAACGTTTCAACGAACGGTAAATCAAACCGTTGAACGCTTTTGGACCAATTTTCGAACGATTTTTCCTAAGCGTTCGAACGGGCAATTTCGAACGATGAACGATCTCGAAAATCGTTTCAACGAACGCTTGAAGCGTTTGAACGGCAAACGAACGGATAACGAACGATATTTTTGAACGAACGAAATAGCGTAAACGTATGTTTTCCCGTGGAAGGTCACATATGTTAATGTAGTCTTTACATATGTGATGTCAACAGTTATTTAACACAAATGTTCGCCTATACTCGCGCGATTCTTTGACGTTCATATGGTAACCGTATTTTCTTGTTTCGCATAGGTGGCTTGTTTGAGTAAAAACGAGCTAGTACACTGGCTAGTACACTGTTGGCTTGTTCTCCCTGGATTTCCTGTTTTACTTGCTCTCATAGATATTTAATGGAATATTTTTCCATAATCGCAGGTTAGGACGCGCAGTCAGCAATCGGGCCATCGGCCTAATAGTGCCATATAAGGCCACATAGGGCCCAAACGGGCCTATGAGCATATGCTCAAAAATGTTCATGAAAAGATGCTCATCTGCTCAATGAGATATTTCAGGCCCAAGCTCCTCAAAGGGAGGAAAAAGGGGTATGGCGAATGCAAAAATGTATGCATTTTTAGAGGGAAATATATATTGGTGTTATGGACAACGCGATGCTTGGAGCATAAATTAAGACACGGATTAACGCTTGTAACAATATAATAAAGTAGAACAATTTTAAAAATATTTTAAACATATTGTCCGGGCACTACACTGTTTTCTTGTTTAGATCGTTTGAGTTTGTCTTCCTAAAGCAAGAGTTTGCGTTGACAAGCCCGGACTTTTCCGGGGCTAATACGGGGCTAATAAATACCTGACCCACGAAAAAATGAGCCAATTATTTTTAGGAATTTGTTGAGCAATCATCTTAATGCGTCGCACGCGTAGGAACTGTCCTGTATTTGGCTGTGGTAGTATAAATTTAGCAAGGTTAGCAAATCATCTCGACCAAGTACACGGTATGAGCACAGAGGAACACTGCGCACTGCGCAAAAGGTGAAGTCCGCATTGTTTTTTGCTTCAAAAAGATGGCGGCAAAGTTACCGAAAAATGACGAACCAGTCCTCCAGGAGTTATAATATAGCTCAATGTTTTGCACCCAAAGTTCTTACTGCAGATATATGTGGGAACATCTAAGGTCAACAAGTCCCACAGTTAGTTGAAGTAGAGTAGTACATGAACTGAAATACGTCTCCAATATTACTCCTATAGCTTCGACGATGTCCGGAATGCACTATCACTGTAACCTATGCATTAACTTTACATGTCAAACTCTTCGCTCGTTGATCAATCATCTCGGTCGGGTTCACAAGAGTGATCGGGATTTCCATGCGCTATGTGGCATTAATGAATGTCCACGTACGTACACGAACTATTTCTCTCTGCGAAACCATTTTGTCAACAAGCATAGTCAAGTACTTCAAGCAGAGGAAGTTGTTGAACGAGATCCACGTGCCAACAACGAGGGAGATGAACTTGACGTTTATAATGGTAAAAACGATGACGATGATTTTTTCGTCTTTGTCTGCGAGGTCAAAGAGGAAAGCAAGGTACCCCAAACGATTATCAATTCGATGGTGCAACATACCACCCAGTATGTCGAGAACAGCGTCGATGCACTTCAGTCTGGTCTCTAGCAATGTTTATCGAATGCGGGTTTGTTTACCAAAATACGCATAAGTTTGTTTACCAAAAGTTGTTCAATACAGTCTGTATATATATATATATATATATATATAATATATATATATATATATATAAATATATATATATATTATATAATATATATATATATATATATATATATATTATATATATATATATATATATATATATTATATTATATATATAATATATATATATATCTATATATATGTATATATATAATATATATATATATATATATATATATAATATATATATATATATACACCCGTTTGCAAAAACGTTGGCCGCAGATAGATATATAGATAGATACCTGAAATCTAATTAGAATTGCATATGTTGTGTAATATGATTGAAATCCCATGCAAATGTAATCATATGCAATTCTAATTAGACTTCGAATATCTATCTATCTATCTATCTGCGGCAAACGTTTTTGCAAATGGGTGTATATATATATATATATATATATATATATATATATATATATATATATATATATATATATATATATATATATAGTTGTTTCAACTCTAAGGGTAGTTTCGACTGGGGTCAAAACGACTCTACAATAGAGTCTTGTTACTCTACCAAAAGGTAATGTTACTCTTCGAAGGAGTCAATTTGACTCTAATTGCAAAGAGTAACCGAACTACGAAAATTACCGTTTCGTCTAATTTATAATTATGCAAACGTTGTTTTGTTGATATACTGGTTGCGCCCAATCACACTGATCAGTGATCACACACGGCAATAATTTTCAATTTCACTGAGGCAAACAGTTATACAGTATTTATATAATCATGCACATGCCCAGCGAAATCGAGAATTCTTACCTAGAATAATGTTCTTGAGAAATTCTTATTTTAAGCAAAAATTTTGCTCAAAATAAGTAAAAGGGGATAAATTATTCTTATCAAGAATGAATTTTACTTGAATAAGTAAACTTTTTTAAGCAAGAATAACCGTTTCTTAAAACAAGTAAATGTTCTAGCTTGTATTCTAACTAAGAATTTTGGTATTCTTAAAACAAGGAAGGCGTCTTTGTGGATTCTTGGCAAGAAACATTGTTAACTTAAAACCGGCAATCAAAAACGCTTGTTGCCAATTCACTTGCCAAGAATACTAATTTCAAACAACCAATTTATTTCAAACAACCAAGAATATTTTTACATTCTTACTAAGTAACATTTAATAACCGAGCAAAGATTCGCAAGTTTCGTTTCATATGCAGACGAAATGAAGGTTTTAATGCGTATTTAAGCATTCTGAATGGACGTAGTTCGTTTCTTATGAAAATATATATTTTAAACTTCGCTAACTGCCAACTGGTGGAAAGAACTGTGGATTATTGTGGATTACTGTGGATAGGATTTACTGGACATTATGTCGCAAAATTTCCTGCAGAAGATTGCGCAGATTGTTTTAAAAGTGGCTGGGAATCTCAGTCTTCTAAGAGGTAAGGATTTAAAATTATACGCGCAAACAGACGAAAGCTATTTTTGAATTTGCCGCGTAAACAGTAAACGTATTTATAAACAATAAACAGATATATTCACAGTTTTAATACTCATCATTCCCGATAAATGAACGACGTTTATATAAATATATTATAACGTGGTTATACTATAGGCACTATGCCATAAAAAGTGTACGTGATATTGACGTTAGCTATAAAACCATGGTAAAATTTTAGCTGAAACATTTGTACTCAATCTTAGGATCATGATATACTGAATCTTGGTTACTGGATATACATAAGTTTTGATTAAGAATTAGGATGAAATAACTGTTTTATTGCCTTTTAAATTTTTTATATGCATTCTTAGATGGTGGATTAACAAGTGGTGATGTTTATGTCTAAACCTGTAATGAAAGAGGTCTCATTGGAAAGTAATATCTGTGGTAAGTAATGCATTATAAGGAATTGTGCAATGCTGTTAGATTATTCACCTAAGCATATGGCTTAGTTTTTAATGTATAATATAATATACCGGTAATTATTATACTTATTGACCAATTGATTATATACTTATTTATCATGTAATAGATAAAAGGAAAAATCATTGACAGCTTACCAGATGACTACCCTTTATGCCTAATTTTATATCTCTGTCAGAGCATGCAAAACTGTGCATAGCATCCCCAATCATATATTTCACACATATTATGCACTGCTTAGTTTCTTTAACATTTGTTATCTTAACTCTGATTTCTCAAGTATGCCTGCTTTTTTGTTTTATTAGGAACATGGATTGAGGTAGTGAGCAAGAAATTCAGTGGAAAATTTGCTATACCAATGGTTAATTGGACCCACAGTGTTTCAGCACTTGATTTTCAAGGAAAAAAATACTCCAGGTGATCTTATAAATATTTTCATGTTTGGCATGATATACAAAATTTAAGAACAGCTGGTCAATAATCAAAGGGAAACATTGCTCAGGAATGAATGACTTTAGCTTATGTGTAATAATTGAAGACATGCAGTGAGTTTGCATAGATGTGTTTGTCTTCTTCCATGAATTTTTATTCAACTACTTCTGGGTTCATACAAGGGCTTAATTTCGTTATCTGAGCTCTATCGGATACTTTCCTAAACTTGCCAATTGGCAATTTTTAATTAAGTCCTTGAAAGACTTGTTTATTTGAGCAAGGTATTGCACAAACCTAGCAGTACTTTGAAAAAAACTATTTCTGTCAGATGTAAATGTATGGCATTTATATATTTAGTATGGCCACTAAATAAGTAGTTTTAATATTTTGAACTAAAATAATGTATAAGAGTAAGTATCTGTGATGTTTCAAAGCCAGCTAATAAACTTAATTACTAGAAATGTTTTCTTTGTCAAAAAATTTTGTACTTATTATAAGTAAAATTATTCTTGTTTTAAGTAGTTTTTTTCTTATTTGCAACATTCTAGGTAAGAATTGTGTGAGTAGGTTCCTTAATATACAATAATAATTTTGCTTATTTCAAGCAATGTGTTACTTAAAACGAGTATTTTTTCTTTAGAAAATTCTTGTTGCAAGAATTGTTTTTCTTAAAATGAGATTCCAGGTAAGAATAATATTCTTGCCTGGATTCTTGCCAAGAATAAATTCTTAATTATAATAACTTGTAGGTACACCACGTAAGTATTAAATACTGCAAAGCTTTCGGTCCGTTAACCCGGACCTTCATCAGTGCAATTACTTGAATACACGTTTGCGCGTCACTTAAATATCATGTTAGTCGTGATTAGTTTGCTCGCACTGATGAAGGTCCGGGTTAACGGACCGAAAGCTTTGCAGTATTTAATTCTTACGTGGTGTACCTACAAGTTATAATTACTAAAGTCGCCATGCAATCATACAAGAAAATTATAATATTCTTACTATACTGACAAGAACAATTTTATGTTTGTATTTTTTTTTTAAAATAAAACTCACGATTTTGCTGTGTGCATGTATTATATGGATTTGGCTTGATTTACATGAAATTAGGTTATAAATTATACAGGGACTGAAAAGCGTAAACATGCAGTGCTTCCACTTCAACTCTAGGCCTTTATGTAATGTGATTTATTTACGCATAGATATATTGCCAGGCATGAATTTTGCATACCCTTTCCGCAGCTCAGTTTTCTGAGCATCAATAATGACACATTAAATTTTACGCCGTTTTGGGATAATTTTGGCTAGGAGTAATGGTTTCGTAGCCGCTTTATTTCTGTTAAACAAAACGATATTTATTAATACATTGCATTAAAATTCCAAATAGTTACGCTCAGAAAAGGGTGGAGGCAAATTACGCCAGCACCTGTAGATACGGCCTACGACCATCACTAATTGAGATATAACGTTCCTCTCTCTATATATATCAGCTACGGTAAATCGTCCAATGTACATAATTGTTAGCGGAGGCTTTGGGGAGGAGGTGGGTTCAACTTTAAAGGAGATCTGTCTTTCGCGATGTCACGCTTAAACTGACCGTTTATGGTTTGGGTATTCGGTCTTTGTTAGTTTTCGATTTGCTGCTGGCCATTGACCACCTTTCCCATATTGCGTGCCATCCATTACCTGTCGGTCTTTTAGATAGGACGCAAAGCCCATAATATAAGATTTTTAATTATCGTCGGCAAGGCGTATCCCCTTGGGGGTACACCTTGCCTTAATAGTCTATTTATAAAATCACATTACATAAATTTCTTATTTCCTTCGTAAATATTTTGTTTTATGTAATGTGATTTATTTACGCATAGATATATTGCCAGGCATGAATTTTGCATACTCTTTCCGCAGCTCAGTTTTCTGAGCATCAATAATGACACATTAAATTTTACGCCGTTTTGGGATAATTTTGGCTAGGAGTAATGGTTCTCCTAGCCGCTTTATTTCTGTTAAACAAAAGATATTTATTAATACATTGCATTAAAATTCCAAATAGTTACGCTCAGAAAAGGGTGGAGGCAAATTACCGCCAAAACAACGAAGCAAAGCAAGTTGACCCCACCCCAAGGAAAGGGATGCATGCAGAAAGTTTCAGAAAGTTTCGTAATACATTAATACAGGATCAGCGGTCTGCGCGACCGTATAAACGAACATGGGCAAAAAGGCACTTACAAAGCCCGTTAAAAGGCATAGATTATCGCCCTTGCTGATAATCTACACTTAACTGATATTAGTTTAGCAGAGTCACAATATTACCGCGCCCAGAAGAAGCTTCTCCATCACCCTGTTATAAGCACTTTATTTCCCCCCCCGGAATGCAAACGATCGCCCTTGCTGACCATGTGCAAGCTGAGGAAGAAATAAAATAACCGCACAATTCGAGCAGAAAACTCCCCGCACGTTTTACGCTCGAAAATTCATCCAAACTATGTTGATAGGGAAGAAAAACGTATATATTTGAGGAATGCGTTCGATTTCCAACGCCCCATAGTTCGAATTTGGGCATCAGAGTGCCCGTGTTCAGCTGCGTGGGAAGCGGCGCCTATTCGAAATGAATGAGACTTATATTTGGAAGTATCGAGTCCAACAGAAGATTGGCAAACTCGTCACACGAGACTGGAATGCCCAGTTGTGATAGAAAAATAGCTCCGGGCTGGGTACCTCGCAAAATCATGTACTCCTCTAATAAGCGAACAGGACAGCATGCCGTTTGCCTGTAAATTTCCAAACTAAAAGGTCTACTGTTATAATTGTGCTTGAAGTCCTCGAAAGTCAACCTTATGCCTGCAACCCGGCCATCATCGGGAGATATTTTGGAGAGTTGTCGCAATTGAAGGGGTTGGTTATTTGACTTCTTAGTTATTTCTCCAATTCTCAGGAACGCGAAAAATGCTAAAGAGCACATTGCCCGGAATTGACATATTTGGTACGGTGACCCAGCAATATGAGGCGCAGCCTCAATAAGACGATTGAGAATTGGTAAAGTTATAGGCAACCTACTATCTAAGCGGAAGCCTTTCTTACCATACCCCTTTAAGATTTGCGTTACGTAGAAAACTCTCGTTGGATCCGGTAGATCGGACATGCGATGAGTATAACCAAGTGCAGATACATAAGTGTTAACTGTTGAAGAGGCGTACTTGAGGTCAAATAAGTACGCTATGAATAACGCAACGACTGAGGGCGACAAAGGCAAAGTGAACGATCCCTCATTAAAAATTGCCACATGAAATTGCGTAAAAAGTGCCCATGCCCGTTTATAAGTCGGCACTGAAGAAGGTTGCAAGCTACTTTGAGCTAATTGAGAAACTATAGTCGCCAATTTTCCGGCAGCAGGTGAAAGGGAATAGGCGTTGGAGCTCGATGCATGTCGGCCGGCGCCAATTGTGAAAATTTTTGGAGCTGTAAACGAGAAAACAATCAGCTAGGACATTTTGTTTACCCGGTATATGCTTTGCTTTGAATAAAATATTGTATTCTAAACAAACTAAAACCATCCGGCGAACGAGTGTCATGATATAAGAATCCTTTGATGTTTGCTTATTAATAACAGACACCAAAGCTTCATTATCCGTGAGAAACAAAATACAATGATTGCGCATTTTTGATCCCCATAAACACAGGCTGAGGACAATCGGATATAGCTCTAGAACGGCAATATTGTAACTCCGCCAGTCAGTTGGCCATGCGCCATAGCACCAGTCGCAACCAAACAGGGCCCCAAAACCAATACTACCCGAAGCGTCAGTATATAAATTCAAATGGGAGTTATTACGCCAATGGTTGTGCAAAAAGAATGATTTGCCGTTGAAATTCGACAGAACCGTTTGCCAGACACGAAGATCATGTTTCACACTTTGCGTTAAGCGAATAAAGAAATGAGGGTGTGAAATGCCATGCGTTAGATCAATTAAGCGTCGCAGGAATGCGCGACCTGGCATAATGACGGAACATGCGAAATTAAGTAATCCAATTAAGGACTGAAGTTCTTTGAGTGTAACCTTTTTACGAATTAAAAAGCGTGCGATAGATTGAACACATTTCTCGATTTTATCCATCGGCAATCGGGCCTGGAATTGTATTGTATCTAATTCAATCCCAGCGAACGTTAAGGTTGTTGAGGGACCCATGGTTTTTCCCGGTGCTATAGGCACGCCAATGAAATCACAAAGAGCAATGAATACTTGTAAGTTTGTTTTACAAGCAGAATAATCCGGTGCAACAAACAGGAAGTCGTCGAGCAAATGAAGGAGTTTGCCGATGTTAAGCCTTTCCCTAGCGATCCATTCGATAGCCGTACTAAAAATCTCAAAAGTGCGACACGAACTGGAGCAACCCATTGGCATTGCCCGGTCGTAATAATACAAACTCCGCCATTTTATGCCAAAGAGGTGATAATCCGCTGGGCTGATAGGAATGATTCGAAAAGCATTTTTTATATCTGTTTTCGCCAGGAAACAACCCCGGCCCGCTTTTTTAATAAGTTGAATAGCGTCGTCAACGATAGCGTACCGCACAGATGTTTCGAAATCGGGTATACCATCATTAACCGATGCTCCCTTTGGAAACGATAAATGATGAATCATGCGAAAATCACCCGGTTGTTTTTTAGGAACCAGGCCCAAAGGCGAAACACGAAAATTTGGAAAAGGCGGATAATTAAATGGCCCAGCAAGGCGAGATGCCTCTAACTCTTTCGTTAATTTTTGGTCAACCGCTTCTGGTTTGTCAAGAGCAGACCGTAAATTTATTGCTTCAAACGACTGTTCTGTGCCAGAGAAATGAATGCGAAAACCCGAAGTAAATCCGGAAATTAGTGTATCAACAATACTTGGATTATAACCTTCTAACAATATTTGTAAATTATGAAGTTTTACGGGTGTTGCAACGGACGTTGTTGAAATAGGCCTAGGCGATCGATCAGTGGGAGATGGTCTGTTGTTGGCACGAAAATTACAATTCACGGCACGGTGCGATCCGTTGCATTTAAAACAAATGTGCTTGAAATCACAACCGGCACAAAACGTTCCGCGATAAACTTAAAACAATATCCCCGAGGAACAGACACTTTTGAAGGGTGGCGCGTATGATTGCTGCCTTGCGTGTTCGGCTTAGAAGTAGTGGGATATTGACATTTCAACCATAACTCCCAGTGAACAGTCGCCCAGGGAACGCGCGTGGCCTGTGTTTGGCGCAAAAATCGAAAATTCTCATCGTAGTAAAACCAATTATGACCCCTATTGGCCAAATCCTGGATGATTTGACAATATTTCATGAGCGCGGGGGACTCATGGGGGTACCGTTGTGTATAAATGGAAACAAAAATATGAAACGAACGAAGCCAATCGCTAATAGTTTTGACCCTTTTGGATTTCGCAGTCGGCTCAAGGAGAAGAGAAGCAGGTTGACCGTTGTCAGAGGAACGTACACTAATCTCGTATTTAGCGGCCGCGTCTGGGCCACCTGACAAAGTACTTATATCGACAAACTCCTCATTCCATATTTTAAGCTTTATTTTATCCGGAATCCGCGAATCAAGAGGCAAAGCGGCAGAGTGGAACGATTCCCGTGGACCCGAGGCACTTGAACATTGAAGAGAAAAAGGAGTGGTCTGACCTGTAAGGTTTTCTTGTATAGACGTGAGCGCGTCGTTGACCAGAGAATCTGCATTGGGACCCTGGTTTGAGATTTCGATACCGGAGGTAGAATCCGTTGGGGCAGACGCCATTGTGGATGTGGAAGACGCAGAGGTTGGTAAGAAACCAGCTAGCTTTTGCGTGACTGCCTCAGTAACCGAAGACACCAGCGTTGAGATAAGCTCACTCGAAAGAGAGGGCAAAGTCACTTGACTCACGGGCACAGTTGACGTTGACGGGGCGGCACCAACAGATACAGCATTGGACGAACTTCGAGTTCGACGAGATGTTGTTGATTGGTTCTGAACAGACTCTCGCAAAAACGGCTAATGGAGCGGCGACACGCTTAGAACGACGTACGGGTGGCATTCTAAGAAATAAAACTTTAAAAGCAGAAATAGATACTTATTGCCTAATGAGTTTTTAGATAGTAAAGCAACCGCACCCAAATTTTGTCGTTGTGCGAGAAATAAAACTATCCCCCGTAATGGCGAACATTCAATAGTGAGGATTCGTCCGTTATTTGTCGTAATTGAAAATTGGAACTTGTGAAAGCATGATTAGAAAATCAAACGTCAGCAGGATGAACATGGCAGATCCGAAGACCGCCGCACCGTTCACCCTGTGGCCAACAAAACTCACAAAAAGTGTGAGAACTCTCATACAGATGAGAGATAAAGACAAAATCAAACGTCAGCAGGGATGAACATGGCAGATCCGAAGATCGCCGCACCATTCACCCTATGGCCAAAAAACTCACAAAAAGTGTGAGACCTCTCATATAGATGAGAGATAAAGACAAAATCAAACGTCAGCAGGATGAACATGGCAGATCAGAAGATCGCTGCACCGTTCATCATATGGCCAACAAAACTCACAAACAGTGTGAGAACTCTCATATAGATAAAAGATAAAGATATAATAGATAAAGGCGCTAAAGCGGTATTTAAGAAGTAATCACGAGTAAAGTTTGTCAAATGTCAAGGTTATATTATGAAAATAAATGTAATGTACAACAGCTTGTTATATATATATATATATATATATATATATATATATATATATATATATATATATATATAATATATATATATATATATATATATATATATTATATATATATATTATATATATATATATATATATATATTTATATATATATATATATATATATATATATATATATATATATATATATATATATATACTGTCGTTGTCAAAAAGGTTGTCCTGAGCAAGTATATGTATATATCGATCACGTGACATTATTATGCATCAACACGCGTGGGATTGTACAAGCGTGTTAATTGCGAGTTCGAGTATAGCAAGGTGAACGATTAGAAAATGCCAAGACCATATTCGGATGATTTAAGGTGGAGAATGGTTTATCAACGACTGTTCTACGAAAGAATCATCGACGAAATTGCAGCACAGCTATTTGCTTGTTCAAAAACCGTCTATCGTACTCTCAGCACCTTTTGGAACACGGGTGATGTAAAGCCTTGCCGTATGGGTCGTCCAACAGCGAGGGTATCTTTATTCCCACACAAAGAATATATTATCATGGACTGTTTATTGCGAACGCCGCAAATACAGTTGAATGAGATAGCAAGCTATATCATTAATGCTACTGGCTCTGCATTTGGCCCGGAGACACTGTGCCGAGCTCTCTATAGGCTTGGAATAACACGCAAAAAGGTACGAACATTATGACATTATTTTAGTTGGAAGATATACTTAATACCGCATACTGGAAATCATATAACTATATTAATAAGACGCAAGCCATTCCACCTTTTTCCAATTTATTACAAGATTGTAGTTGTTCTTTATCAACTCTTCAAGCACATTTTCTTCTTCAGATACAGAGAATTGCCCCTCAGCGAAGAAACGATATTGGGCTACAATTCATGGCCGAAATCAGCCTTTTTGACCCAAACCTGCTCGTTTCTTCTCGATGAAACAGGCATTGTGTGTACTAAATAATACCTTACTGTAACTGGATTGCACAAACTAGTAGATCTTTTATTTATTTGGTTCTACGTTTTAAAGATAAACGACTTGCTCGGCAATATGGATATAGTGCTCGTGAGATACCGCCTGTTGTGAGCGACTATAGCTATGCACGGTGGACACCTCGCTATTCCATTATTTCGGCAGTATCGTGTGATGGACTTCTTGCGAACTGTTTGTTAAAGAATCCTGAAGAAAGATTTGAAACACGCTCCTTTATCTATTTTTTTGATGAACAGCTTGTATCAGCTATGAATCGATTTGATGGGGAAAACCCGCGATCCGTTCTCGTTATGGTTGAGATTTGAATATAATTAATGCAAATTCGCTGTTCTAACATATGTCTCAAGGGATGACTGAATTTGTGATCATGTTTTGATCTATTAATATCTGTTTAAACAAAACTTGTTGATGCACAAAGATGCAACTGCTAAAACTAGTAATATGCATATTGTTTAACAGATAACCACCCAACACATAATGTACAAGAAGTTGTAGAACGAGTGTACGACAGTCCTGATTTAAATCCTATTGAAGAGGTTTACATATAGCTTGCTATCTCATTCAACTATATTTGCGGCGTTCGCAGTAAACAGTTCATGATAATATATTCTTCGTGTGGGAATAAAGATACGCTCGCTGTTGGGCGACCCATACGGCAAGGCTTCACATCACCCGTGTTCCAAAAGGTGCTGAGAGTACGATAGACGGTTTTTGAACAAGCAAATAGCTGTGCTGCAATTTCGTCGATGATTCTTTCGTAGAACAGTCGTTGATAAACCATTCTCCACCTTAAATCATCCGAATATGGTCTTGGCATTTTTTAATCGTTCACCTTGCTATACTCGAACTCGCAATTAACACGCTTGTACAATTCCACGCGTGTTGATGCATAATAATGTCACGTGATCGATATATACATATACTTGCTCAGGACAACCTTTTTGACAACGACAGTATATATATATATATATATATATATATATATATATATATATATATATATATATATATATATATATATAGATAGAGAATTTTATAACATTTTAATTGCTTGAAGAATGGCCCCCCGATAACTTCGGTATAATTTATATTGCCCGATTCGATTAAAATGGACCCCGTCAGGTAGAAATGGCGTCACGGAAGGTCGTATAAAGCCATGGTGTGTCCATAAAAACACTCTCGGGACCTTCTCTAAAACTACCTGTAGATAATTGTTCAGCATTAAACGCTGCTTTTCAAAAAGAGGGTTGTTCTTTCGCGGGGAAATCATGCATGCGCATACCAATTTTACGTGATATTGATCCAGCAATAAAGCAACCAAGTCGTCAATGCGTGACCCGACTGTTTCGGGCCTTAAGGAGGACAAATCGTTCGTGCCTATCTCCAGAATAACAATATCTGGGGCACACCGAGAAACTACGCCTAAATCAAATTTGCGAATCTTCTTCACTGTTCTACCCCCTATACCATGTAGAGAAACTCTCGCTGTGCCCTTGAGTTTAAAGGTTGGGCAGATGCGAATATCCCGTTTATGTTTCAGGTCGCACTGTAGACGACGAACAAATGAGTGTCCCAGGACCAAAACTTTTGGGGGTACCATTGTGTATTCGTAGCTACTATCTATATGTATATCAATATATAATTATATAGAAAAACAAGTAGAACACTTCTGTAAATACCTTTCAACTTTAAAGGAGATCTGTCTTTCGCGATGTCACGCTTAAACTGACCGTTTATGGTTTGGGTATTCGGTCTTTGTTAGTTTTCGATTTGCTGCTGGCCATTGACCACCTTTCCCATATTGCGTGCCATCCATTACCTGTCGGTCTTTTAGATAGGACGCAAAGCCCATAATATAAGATTTTGAATTATCGTCGACAAGGCGTATCCCCTTAAGGGAACACCTTGCCTTAATAGTCTATTTATAAAATCACATTACATAAATTTCTTATTTCCTTCGTAAATATTTTGTTTTATATTATACTGTACAATCATTCACATGATGGTTATAGTCGGTGCAAACACGCAGTTTGCTTGCAACTGCACATACCATTGTTGTTTTTGGAACTTAAAATTTATGCCAAGAGGATTTACTCGTTGTGATGTTTAATATTGGAGATAAGTTTTTTTTTTAATTACATTGTAATAGATTATATATTTACATATCTATAGAGTATATGTTTACTGTTTAAATATTCATTAAATCAGCATCATATTTAACATTTACATACAACCCAGTGGCACCAATAGGGCTAGTAACATGCTATGGAAGAAATGTTGCAAACACTTTTTAGAAACAGATTTTAAATGATTTTTCCATAGGTTTTCGCACTTTGTATACATGATAATGTTTGCTTAATTCTACTGTTTCTAAAACTTCAATATATATATATATATATATCTATATTATATATATATATATAATATATATATATATATATATATATATATATATAAATATATATATATATATATATATATATATATATATATATATATAATATATATATATATATATATATATAGTACTATAAGGTATCATAAAGTACTACGAATTACTTATATAGTAAATAATCACCAAAACGTTTAGGAGGCCAACACTGCCTTCTTGGTTTAGGCGATAGCTATCCGTTTTGACGCGAAACTTCAAAGTCACGACCGCTGGACTCGATTTCTTCAACAACTGTTTCCGAGACAACGTGTCCGCGATTTTTCTGGACCTGGAAGATACTTAACAGTAAAATCATAATTCTGCAATCTCAGAACCCACGTTTCGACTCGTGCAGAGGGCCTATGGGTTTTGGAATAAATCACTTCTAATGGTTTATGGTCTGTCAAAACCTCAAAGTGAATCCCGAACAAATACGCATGAAAACGCTCACAAGCCCATACTATACTTAATGCTTCTTTCTGCGTCTGAGAATACCGCCTTTCCATGTCAGAAAGAAATCTACTAGCATATGCCACAACCTTCATTACATTTTGTTGCTTTTGCACAAGCACTGCACCAAGACCAACAGGACTAGCATCTGAGATTATCGACGTTTCTGCATCTTTATCAAAAAAAGCCAATGAATCAGCGGTAGACATCGTATTCTTAAGCTCTTGAAACACCTTATTCTGTTCATTTCCACAAACAAAAGGTGTAGTTGTCCTGGTTAACTTCCGCAGGGGTTCAGCCGTTATAGCTAAATCTGGAATGAACAGACTACAGAAATTTACCAGGCTAATAAAACTCCGAACTTCAGAGGCTGTTTTCGGCTCCGTAGCATTCACCACAGCCCTGACTTTCTCCTCAGTGAGCCCAATTGTAGTGTATATGCCTTGTCTCTGATACGGATTGATACAGATTGATCTAGTCTTCATAAATGTTTTATTCTCTGTTTTATTCTATGTTACAGCATCATCCAGCAAGCCAACAACGCTGCTAATTACGCATGCATATTTATACCTTACAGCCTAATTAAATATTCAATATATATATCACATAGACTACAAGATTTGGAGCTGAACGCCCATGGTCATTTAATTTACTTTATCCTTTTCACAAAGTTCATAATGAAAAACGGTTGTGGTAGGATTCGAACCATCGATTTAACACATCGGAGACCATTGTTTTCGCCACTAGACCACAAGGTCTTGTGCTGAACGGTTATGGTTATTTAATTTACTTTATCCTTTTCACGAAGTTCATAATGAAAAACGGTTATGGTAGGATTCGCACCATCAATTTACCACTTGGAAGACCATCCTCCTCGCCACTCGACTACAAGGTCTTGTGCTGGATGGCCTTGGTTATTTAGTTTTCTTTATCCTTTTACGAAGTTCATAATAAAAAAAGCTTTTGGCAGGATTCGACCCATCAATTTAACACTTGGGAGACCATCGTCTTCGCCACTAGACCGCAAGGTCTTGTGCTGAATGACCCTGGTTATTTAGTCAACCTTATCCTTTCACGAAGTTCATAATAAAAAATAGTTTTGGCAGGATTCGAAACATCGATTTAACACTTGGGAGAAAATTGTCTTAGCCACTTGACCACAAGTTCTTTGGGTGAACGGCTATGTTTATTTGATCTACTTTACTGTTTTAACGAAGTTCATAATGAAAAAGGGTTATGGTAGGATTCGAACCATCGATTTACCACTTGGGAGACCATCTCCCTCGCCACTAGACAGCAAGAGCTTGTGCTGAACGGTAATGGTCATTTAATTTATTTTATCCTTTTAACGAAGTTCATAATGAAAACGGTTAAGGTAGGATTCGAACCATTGATTTAACACTTGGGAGACCATCGTCTTCGCCTTATTTAGTTTACTTTATCCTTTCACGAAGCTCATAATAAAAAAATGGTTATGGTAGGATTCGAACCATCGATTTACCACTTCTGAGACCATTGTCCTCGCGACTAGACTGCAAGATCTTTTGCTGGATGGCTATGGTTATTTAGTTTACTTTATCCTTTTACGAAGTTCATAATGAAAACGATTCGAACCATCAATTTAACACTTGGGAGACCATCGTCTTCGCCTCTAGACCGCAAGGATTTGTGCTGGATGACCATGGTTATTTAGTTTACTTTACCCTTTCTACGAAGTTCATAATGAAAAACGGTTATGGTAGGATTAGAACCAACGATTTACCACTTGGGAGACCATTGCACTTGGGAAACATCGATTTAACACTTGGGGGAAAATTTTCTTAGCCACTAGACCACAAGTTCTTCGGGGGAACGGCTATGTTTATTTGATCTACTTTATCGTTTTCACGAAGTTCATAATGAGAAAAGGTTAAGGTAGGGTTCGAACCATCGATTTAACGCTTGGGAGACCATCGTCTTCGCCTCTAGACCGCAAGTCTTGTGCTGGATGACCATGGTTATTTAGTTTACTTTATCCTTTCACGAAGCTCATAATAAAAAATGGTTATGGTAGGATTCGAACCATCGATTTACCACTTCTGAGACCATTGTCCTCGCCACTAGACTGCAAGATCTTTTGTGGATGGCCATGGTTATTTAGTTTACTTTATCCTTTTACGAAGTTCATAATGAAAACGATTCGAACCATCGATTTAACACTTGGGAGACCATCGTCTTCGCCTCTAGACCGCAAGGTCTTGTGCTGGATGACCATGGTTATTTAGTTTACTTTACCCTTTCCACGAAGTTCATAATGAAAAACGGTTATGGTAAGATTAGAACCAACGATTTACCACTTAGGAGACCATCGCCCTCGCCACTAGAAAGCAAGATCTTGTGCTGAACGGTTATGGTTATTTAATTTACTTTATCCTTTTAACGAAGTTCATAATGAAAACGGTTATGGTAGGATTCGAACCATCGATTTAAGACTTGGGAGACCATCATCTTCGCCTCTAGACTGCAAGGTCTTGTGCTGGATGACCATGGTTATTTAGTTTACTTTACCCTTTTACGAAGTTCATAAAAAATGGTTTTGGCAGGATTCGAAACATCGATTTACCACTTAAAAGACAGTTGTATTAGCCATTAGACTGCAAGGTCTTGTGCTGAACGGCGATGGTTATTTAATTTACTTTATTCTTTTCACGAAGTTCATAATGAAAAAGTCATGGCATGATTCTAACCATCGATTTACTACTTGGGAGACGATTGTCTTCGCCAGTAGGCTGCAAGATCTTTTGCTGAGCGGTTATGGTTATTTAATTTTCTTTATCCTTTTCACGAAGTTCATAATGAAAAAGTCATGGCAGGATTCTAACCATCGATTTACTACTTGGGAGACGATTGTCTTCGCCAGTAGGCGGCAAGATCTTTTGCTGAGCGGTTATGGTTATTTAATTTGCTTTATCCTTTTCACGAAGTTCATAATGAAAAAGGTTATTGTAGGATTCGAATCATCGATTTAACACTTGGGAGACAATTGACTAGCCACTAGAATGCAAGATCTTGTGCTGAACAGCCATGGTTATTTAATTTACTTTATTCCTTTCACGAAGTTCATAATGAAAAACAGTTATGGTAGGATTCGAACCATCGATTTACCACTTGGGAGACCATCCTCCTCGCCACTCGACTACATGGTTATTTAGTTTACTTTCTCCTTTTACGAAGTTCATAATAAAAAAAAGAAAGCTTTTGGCAGGATTCGAAACATCGATTTAACACTTGGGAGACCATTGTCTTCGCCACTAGGCCACAAGGTCTTGTGCTGCACGGTTATGGTTATTTAATTTACTTTATCCTTTCACGAAGTTCATAATAAAAAATGGTTTTGGCAGGATCCGAAACATCGATTTAACACTTGGGAGAAAATTTTCTTAGTCACTAGACCACAAGTTCTTCGGGAGAACGGCTATGTTTATTTTATCTACTTTATTGTTTTCAAGAAGTTCAAAATGAAAAACTGTTATCATAGGATTCCAACCATCGATTTAACACTTGGGAGACCATTGTTTTCGCCACTAGACCACAAGGTCTTCTGCTGAACAGTTATGGTTATTTAATTTACTTTATCCTTTTCAGGAAGTTCATAATGAAAACGGTTATGGTAGGATTGAACCATCGATTTAACACTTGGGAGACCATCGTCTTCGCCACTAGACCACAAGGTCTTGTGCTGGATGGCTATGGTTATTTAGTTTACTTTACCCTTTCCACGAAGTTCATAATGAAAAACGGTTATGGTAGGATTCGAACCATCGATTTACCACTTATGAGACCATGTCCTCGCCACTAGACGCAAGATCTTGTGAGAATGGATATGGTTATTTAATCTACTTTATTCTTTTCACGAAGTTCATAATGAAAAAGGTCATGGCACGATTCGAACCATCGATTTAACACTTGGGAGAAAATCGTCTTCGCCACTAGACCGCAAGGTCTTGTGCTGAATGACCTTGGTTATTTAGTCTACTTTATCCTTTCAAAAAGTTCATAATAAAAAAAATTTTGGCAGGATTCGAAACATCGATTTAACACTTGGGAGAAAATTGTCTTAGCCACTTGACCACAAGTTCTTTGGGTGAAAAGCTATGTTTATTTGATCTACTTTACTGTTTTAACGAAGTTCATAATGAAAAAGGGTTATGGTAGGATTCGAACCATCGATTTACCACTTGGGAGACCATCTCCCTCGCCACTAGACAGCAAGATCTTGTGCTGAACGGTATGGTTATTTAATTTACTTTATCCTTTTAACGAAGTTCATAATGAAAACGGTTATGGTAGGATTCGAACCATCGATTTAAGACTTGGGAGACCATCATCTTCGCCTCTAGACTGCAAGGTCTTGTGCTGGATGACCATGGTTATTTAGTTTACTTTATCCTTTCACGAAGTTCATAATAAAAAATGGTTTTGGCAGGATCCGAAACATCGATTTAACACTTGGGGGAAAATTTCTTGGCTACTAGACCACAAGTTCTTCGGGGAACGGCTATGTTTATTTGATCTACTTTATCGTTTTCACGAAGTTCATAATGAGAAAAGGTTAAGAAGGATTCGAACCATCGATTTAACACTTGGGAGACCATCGTCTTCGCCTCTAGACCGTAAGGTCTTGTGCTGGATGACCATGGTTATTTAGTTTACTTTATCCTTTCACGAAGCTCATAATAAAAATTGGTTATGGTAGGATTCGAACCATCGATTTACCACTTCTGAGACCATTGTCCTCGCCACTAGACTGCAAAATCTTTTGCTGGATAGCCATGGTTATTTAGTTTACTTTATCCTTTTACGAAGTTCATAATGAAAACGGTTATGGTACGATTCGAACCATCGATTTAACACTTGGGGACCATCGTCTTCGCTCTCTAGACCGCAAGGTCTTGTGCTGGATGACCATGGTTATTTAGTTTACTTTACCCTTTCCACGAAGTTCGTAATGAAAAACGGTTATGGTAGGATTCGAACATCGATTTACCACTTGGGAGACCATCGCCCTCGCCACTAGACAGCAAGATCTTGTGCTGAACGGTTATGGTTATTTAATTTACTTTATCCTTTTAACGAAGTTCATAATGAAAACGGTATGGTAGGATTCGAACCATCGATTTAAGACTTGGGAGACCATCATCTTCGCCTCTAGACTGCAAGGTCTTGTGCTGGATGACCATGGTTATTAGTTTACTTTATCCTTTCACGAAGTTCATAATAAAAAATGGTTTTGGCAGGATCCGAAACATCGATTTAACACTTGGGGAAAATTTTCTTAGCTACTAGACCACAAGTTCTTCGGGGGAACGGCTATGTTTATTTGATCTACTTTATCGTTTTCACGAAGTTCATAATGAGAAAAGGTTAAGGTAGGGTTCGAACCATCGATTTAACACTTGGGAGACCATTGTTTTCGCCACTAGACCACCAGATCTTGTGCTGGATGACCATGGTTATTTAGTTTACTTTATCCTTTCACGAAGTTCATAATAAAAAATGGTTTTGGCAGGATCCGAAACATCGATTTAACACTTGGGAGAAAATTTTCTTAGTCACTAGACCACAAGTTCTTCGGGAGAACGGCTATGTTTATTTTATCTACTTTATCGTTTTCAAGAAGTTCATAATGAAAAACTGTTATCGTAGGATTCAAACCATCGATTTAACACTTGGGAGACCATTGTTTTCGCCACTAGACCACAAGGTCTTCTGCTGAACAGTTATGGTTATTTAATTTACTTTATCCTTTTCAGGAAGTTCATAATGAAAACGGTTATGGTAGGATTTGAACCATCGATTTAACACTTGGGAGACCATCGTCTTCGCCACTAGACCACAAGGTCTTGTGCTGGATGGCTATGGTTATTTAGTTTACTTTACCCTTTCCACGAAGTTCATAATGAAAAACGGTTATGGTAGGATTCGAACCATCGATTTACCACTTATGAGACCATTGTCCTCGCCACTAAACGCAAGATCTTGTGCTGAATGGCCATGGTTATTTAATCTACTTTATTCTTTTCACGAAGTTCATAATGAAAAAGGTCATGGCACGATTCGAACCATCGTTTTAACACTTGGGAGAAAATCATCTTCGCCACTAGACCACAAGGTCTTGTGCTGGATGACCCTAGTTATTCAGTCTACTTTATCCTTTCACGAAGTTCATAATAAAATAGTTTTAGCAGGATTCGAAACATCGATTTACCACTTAAGAGACAGTTGTCTTAACCATTAGACTGCAAGGTCTTGTGCTGAACGGTCATGGTTTTTAACTTACTTTATTCTTTTCACAAAGTTCATAATGAAAAAGGTCATGGCAGGAATCTAACCATTGATTTACTATTTGGGAGACGATTGTCTTCGGCACTAGACTGCAAGTTCTTGTGCTGAACGGTTATGGTTATTTAATTTATTTATCCTTTTCACGAAGTTCATAATGAAAACGGTTATGGTAGGATTCGAGCATTGATTTAACACTTGGGAGACCATCGTCTTCGCCACTAGACCACAAGGTCTTGTACTTGATAGCTATGGTAATTTAGTTTACTTTACCCTTTTACGAAGTTCATAATAAAAAATGGTTTTGGCAGGATTCGAAACATCGATTTACCACTTAAAAGACAGTTGTATTAGCCATTAGACTGCAAGGTCTTCTGCTGAATGGCCATGGTTATTTAGTTTACTTTATTCTTTTCACGAAGTTCATAATGAAGAAGGTCATGTCAGGATTCGAACCATCGATTTAGCACTTGGGAGACAATTGTCTTAGCCACTAGACTACAAGATCTTGTGCTGAATGGCCATGGTTATTTAATCTACTTTATTCTTTTCACGAAGTTCATAATGAAAAAGGTCATGGCACGATTCGAACCATCGATTTACCACTTGGGAGACAATTGTCTTACCCACTAGATTGCAAGATCTTGTGCTGAACGGCCATGGTTATTTAACTTACTTATTCTTTCACGAAGTTCATAATGAAAAACGGTTATGGTAGGATTCGAACAATCGATTTAACACTTGGAAGACCATCGTCTTCACCACTAGACCACAAGGTCTTGTGCTGGTTGACCCTGTTTATTTAGTCTACTTTATCCTTTCACGAAGTTCATAATAAAAAATAGTTTTGGCGGGATTCGAAACATCGATTTAACACTTGGGAGAAAATTGTCTTTGCCACAAGACCACAAGTTCTTCGGGTGAACGGCTATGTTTATTTGATCTTTTTACCGTTCTCACAAAGTTCATAATGAAAAACGGTTATAATAGGATTCGAACCATCGATTTACTACTTATGAGACCATTGTCCTCGCCACTAGACGCAAGATCTTGTGCTGGATGGCCATGGTTATTTAGTTTACTTTATCCTTTTACGAAGTTTATAATGAAAACGGTTATGGTAGGATTCGAACCATCGATTTAACACTTATGAGACCATTGTCCTCGCCACTAAACGCAAGATCTTGTGCTGAATGGCCATGGTTATTTAATCTACTTTATTCTTTTCACGAAGTTCATAATGAAAAAGGTCATGGCACGATTCGAACCATCGTTTTAACACTTGGGAGAAAATCATCTTCGCCACTAGACCACAAGGTCTTGTGCTGGATGACCCTAGTTATTCAGTCTACTTTATCCTTTCACGAAGTTCATAATAAAAATAGTTTTAGCAGGATTCGAAACATCGATTTACCACTTAAGAGACAGTTGTCTTAACCATTAGACTGCAAGGTCTTGTGCTGAACGGTCATGGTTATTTAACTTACTTTATTCTTTTCACAAAGTTCATAATGAAAACGGTTATGGTAGGATTCGAGCCATTTATTTAACACTTGGGAGACCATCGTCTTCGCCACTAGACCACAAGGTCTTGTACTTGACGGCTATGGTAATTTAGTTTACTTTACCCTTTTACGAAGTTCATAATAAAAAATGGTTTTGGCAGGATTCGAAACATCGATTTACCACTTAAAAGACAGTTGTATTAGCCATTAGACTGCAAGGTCTTTTGCTGAACGGCGATGGTTATTTAATTTACTTTATTCTTTTCACGAAGTTCATAATGAAAAAGTCATGGCAGGATTCTAACCATCGATTTACTACTTGGGAGACGATTGTCTTCGCCAGTAGGCGGCAAGATCTTTTGCTGAGCGGTTATGGTTATTTAATTTGCTTTATCCTTTTCACGAAGTTCATAATGAAAAAGGTTATGGTAGGATTCGAATCATCGATTTAACACTTGGGAGACAATTGACTTAGCCACTAGAATGCAAGATCTTGTGCTTAACAGCCATGGTTATTTAATTTACTTTATTCCTTTCACGAAGTTCATAATGAAAAACAGTTATGGCAGGATTCGAACCATCGATTTACCACTTGGGAGACCATCCTCCTCGCCACTCGACTACAAGGTCTTGTGCTGGATGGCCATGGTTATTTAGTTTACTTTCTCCTTTTACGAAGTTCATAATAAAAAAAGAAAGCTTTTGGCAGGATTCGAAACATCTATTTGACACTTGGGAGACCATTGTTTTGGCCACTAGGTAACAAAGTCTTGTGCTGCACGGTTATGGTTATTTAATTTACTTTATCCTTATCACGAAGTTCATAATGAAAAACGGTTATGGTAGGATCTATCCCATCGATTTAACACTTGGGAGACCATCGTCTTCACCACTAGACCGCAAGGTCTTGTGCTGGATGACCATGGTTATTTAGTTTACTTTATCCTTTCACGAAATTCATGATAAAAAATGGTTTTGGCAGGATCCGAAACATCGATTTAACACTTGGGAGAAAATTTTCTTAGTCACTAGACCACAAGTTCTTCGGGAGAACGGCTATGTTTATTTTATCTACTTTATCGTTTTCAAGAAGTTCATAATGAAAAACTGTTATCGTAGGATTCGAACCATCGATTTAACACTTGGGAGACCATTGTTTTCGCCACTAGACCACAAGGTCTTCTGCTAAAGAGTAATGGTTATTTATTTTACTTTATCCTTTTCAGGAAGTTCATAATGAAAACGGTTATGGTAGGATTTGAACCATCGATTTAACACTTGGGAGACCATCGTCTTCGCCACTTGACCACAAGGTCTTGTGCTGGATGGCTATGGTTATTTAGTTTACTTTACCCTTTCCACGAAGTTCATAATGAAAAACGGTTAAGGTAGGATTCGAACCATCGATTTACCACTTATGAGACCATTGTCCTCGCCACTAAACGCAAGATCTTGTGCTGAATGGCCATGGTTATTTAATCTACTTTATTCTTTTCACGAAGTTCATAATGAAAAAGGTCATGGCACGATTCGAACCATCGATTTAACACTTGGGAGAAAATCGTCTTCGCCACTAGACCACAAGGTCTTGTGCTGGATGACCCTAGTTATTCAGTCTACTTTATCCTTTCACGAAGTTCATAATAAAAATAGTTTTAGCAGGATTCGAAACATCGATTTACCACTTAAGAGACAGTTGTCTTAACCATTAGACTGCAAGGTTTTGTGCAGAACGGTCATGGTTATTTAACTTACTTTATTCTTTTCACGAAGTTCATAATGAAAAAGGTCATGGCAGAATTCTAACCATCGATTTACTATTTGGGAGACGATTGTCTTCGGCACTAGACTGCAAGTTCTTGTGCTGAACGGTTATGGTTATTTAATTTATTTATCCTTTTCACGAAGTTCATAATGCAAACGGTTATGGTAGGATTCGAGCCATTGATTTAACACTTGGGAGACCATCGTCTTCGCCACTAGACCACAAGGTCTTGTACTTGATGGCCATGGTAATTTAGTGTACTTTACCCTTTTACGAAGTTCATAATAAAAATGGTTTTGGCAGGATTCGAAACATCGATTTACCACTTAAAAGACAGTTGTATTAGCCATTAGACTGCAAGGTCTTCTGCTGAATGGTTATGGTTATTTAGTTTACTTTATTCTTTTCACGAAGTTCATAATGAAGAAGGTCATGTCAGGATTCGAACCATCGATTTAGCACTTGGGAGACAATTGTCTTAGCTACTAGACTACAAGATCTTGTGCTGAATGGCTATGGTTATTTAATCTACTTTATTCTTTTCACGAAGTTCATAATGAAAAAGGTCATGGCACGATTCGAACCATCGATTTACCACTTGGGAGACATTTGTCTTACCCACTAGAATGCAAGATCTTGTGCTGAACGGCCATGGTTATTTAACTTACTTTATTCTTTTCACGAAGTTCATAATAAAAAACGGTTATGGTAGGATTCGAACCATCGATTTAACACTTGGGAGACCATCGTCTTCGCCACTAGACCACCAGATCTTGTGCCGGATGACCCTGGTTATTTAGTCTACTTTATCCTTTCACGAAGTTCATAATAAAAAATAGTTTTGGCGGGATTCGAAACATCGATTTAACACTTGGGAGAAAATTGTCTTTGCCACAAGACCACAAGTTCTTCGGGTAAACGGCTATGTTTATTTGATCTATTTTACCGTTCTCACGAAGTTCATAATGAAAAACGGTTATGGTAGGATTCGAACCATCGATTTGCCACTTATGAGACCATTGTCCTCGCCACTAGACGCAAGATCTTGTGCTGGATGGCCATGGTTATTTAGTTTACTTTATCCTTTTACGAAGTTCATAATGAAAACGGTTATGGTACGATTCGAACCATCGATTTAACACTTCGGAGACCATCGTCTTCGCCACTAGACCGCAAGGTCTTGTGCTGGATGACCATGGTTATTTAGTCTACTTTATCCTTTCACGAAGTTCCTAATAAAAATAGTTTTAGCAGGATTCGAAACATCGATTTACCACTTAAGAGACAGTTGTCTTAACCATTAGACTGCAAGGTCTTGTGCTGAACGGTTATGGTTATTTAATTTATTTTCCTTTTCACGAAGTTCATAATGAAAACGGTTATGGTAGGATTCGAGCCATTTATTTAACACTTGGGAGACCATCGTCTTCGCCACTAGACCACAAGGTCTTGTACTTGACGGCTATGGTAATTTAGTTTACTTTACCCTTTTACGAAGTTCATAATAAAATGGTTTTGGCAGGATTCGAAACATCGATTTACCACTTAAAAGACAGTTGTATTAGCCATTAGACTGCAAGGTCTTTTGCTGAACGGCGATGGTTATTTAATTTACTTTTTCTTTTCACGAAGTTCATAATGAAAAAGTCATGGCAGGATTCTAACCATCGATTTACTACTTGGGAGACGATTGTCTTCGCCAGTAGGCGGCAAGATTTTTGCTGAGCGGTTATGGTTATTTAATTTGCTTTATCCTTTTCACGAAGTTCATAATGAAAAAGGTTATGGTAGGATTCGAATCATCGATTTAACACTTGGGAGACCATTGACTTAGCCACTAGATGCAAGATCTTGTGCTTAACAGCCATGGTTATTTAATTTACTTTATTCCTTTCACGAAGTTCATAATGAAAAACAGTTATGGCAGGATTCGAACCATCGATTTACCACTTGGGAGACCATCCTCCTCGCCACTCGACTACAAGGTCTTGTGCTGGATGGCCATGGTTATTTAGTTTTCCTTTTACGAAGTTCATAATAAAAAAGAAAGCTTTTGGCAGGATTCGAAACATCTATTTGACACTTGGGAGACCATTGTTTTGGCCACTAGGTACAAAGTCTTGTGCTGCACGGTTATGGTTATTTAATTTACTTTCCTTATCACGAAGTTCATAATGAAAAACGGTTATGGTAGGATCTATCCCATCGATTTAACACTTGGAGACCAATCGTCTTCACCACTAGACCGCAAGGTCTTGTGCTGGATGACCATGGTTATTTAGTTTACTTTATCCTTTCACGAATTCATGATAATGGTTTTGGCAGGATCCGAACATCGATTAATTGGGCCTCGAGTCACTAGAACAAGCTTCTTCGAGAATCCCCGGCTGGAGATGAGCTATATTTTATCTACTTTATCGTTTTCAAGAAGTTCATAATGAAAAAACTGTTATCGTAGGATTGAACCATCGATTTACACTTGGGAGACCATTGTTTTCGCCACTAGACCAAGGTCTTCTGCTAAAGAGTAATGGTTATTTATTTTACTTTATCCTTTTCAGGAGTTCATAATGAAAACGGTTATGGTAGGATTTGAACCATCGATTTAACACTTTGGGGACCATCGTCTTCGCCACTTGACCACAAGGTTTGTGCTGGATGGCTATGGTTATTTAGTTTACTTTACCCTTTCCACGAAGTTCATAATGAAAAACGGTTAAGGTAGGATTCGAACCATCGATTTACCACTTATGAGACCATTGTCCTCGCCACTAACGCAAGATCTTGTGCTGAATGGCCATGGTTTTTAATCTACTTTATTCTTTTCACGAAGTTCATAATGAAAAAGGTCTGGCACGATTCGAACCATCGATTTAACACTTGGGAGAAATCGTCTTCGCCACTAGACCACAAGGTCTTGTGCTGGATGACCTAGTTATTCAGTCTACTTTATCCTTTCACGAAGTTCATAATAAAAATAGTTTTAGCAGGATTCGAAACATCGATTTACCAACTTAAGAGACAGTTGTCTTAACCATTAGACTGCAAGGTCTTGTGCAGAACGGTCATGGTT
>NW_021163579.1:0-35987 GCF_004324835.1 Dendronephthya gigantea | reverse complement strand
TCTCAAACCTTATACTTTCCTTCATATGGGGTGTTTGCCAAAGTTGAGTAAGCATTGATGAATCTGTGTAATCTATCAGAATGGCTAGGGTTCAAGGGATTTACAATCGGTTCATCAGGTACGCCATAAAAGTCTCCAGCAAGAGTAATGATATATGCAAACTCAAGACGAACTCCATTTGGAAGAGTAAGAATTTTTTCCTTTCCTATATATGATGAAAGTAAATCTTTTGAACGAAGTAGCGCGCTCAGAAAACCACAATAATGTTTTTTTCTGCTTTAGGCATTAGGCTCTGCATCCTAACCGCGGCATGGTATACCTCAAGCCATGTTGCTATACGTATTAACCTTAGTTACTATAGGTATTAACCTGATGAAAAGACTGGTATTATCTGTAAAACATCTCTTACCAGTTCTCACTTTCTCCCCTATTTTCCAATGTTCGTGTGGATCAAATGTAACAGGAATAAACGTGAATCCCTAAAAAAGAAAATATTGAAGACTATTATTGTTCTCCAGATTTCTTCACGAAATAATCAAACAACTGCCTCAGTCTCCACAGTTCCTGTGCCTCCGTTGCCCACAGTATACAGGTAATAAAAAAGTTCAGTGTACGGTTATAATAAATATTCGCTCATGCGTTCTCTAATGTATTTACATTGTGAATTTGGCAACTATACTGACGAAACTTTTGTGTTTATATAATACACTCCACAGTTGTACAAGGGATGTTTTCTTATACGTACGTATGTTTCAAAAACTCTTAATTTACTTTATCACGTCTTTCAAAAGTGGAAATGTATTGCAAGTTAAAGGAAAACCGTGTCGTTCCCAACGTGTAACATTAGAGACCTTTAGTTTGACGTTTACGGCAAACACCAAACCGCTAACAAAGTTTGTGTTTTAACTCCACTATCTTTAAGTGTGCGGCAATTTCGCTAAATTACAAACGTTCTACATAAAACTTGTGATGTTCAGCTGAATGTAAGAAAGCAATAGGCTATTTCTGATGTATTTAGAAAAGCAACTAATTCATCTTTGCCCTATATGTTTAATTTCACGTTCGCCGTATAAAATTTAATGCTTGAACGGCTTAGGGTGTATATGCATGTAGTCGTTTAAGCATTAAATTTTATACGGCGAACGTGAAACACATACGGAAAACCTGAATTTGCTGCTTTTCTAAATACATCAGAAATAGCCTATTGCTTTCTTACGTTACTGCTGAACATCACACGTTTATGCAGAAGGTTTGTAATTTAGCGAAATTGCCGCACACTTAAAGATAGTGGAGTTAAAACACAAACTTTGTTAGCGGTTTGGCGTCAAACTATAAAGGTCTCTATAATTAGGGCCTGCATGATCGCCATAAGGGTAAGATATCGGCATAAACTCGGCCATAAAAGGGAACAAAGAAGAAGGTGGCTGCGCGGTAGCGACAATAATTGTTTTCGTCAGCCAAATTTGTTTCATATAATTATATAAGATAGTATGCATCAACACTCTAAAAAATACTAATACTCGATGAAATCAGCGTCTCTAGACCTCTTATCGTCTTGCTTACACGAAGTCTAAAATTTATCTTACCTCTCGTGATATTAATAGGCGATATGTACCATGAAATTTTACTATAAGTCTCAAAGGGTACTAAGAATCAAAGGGTATTTATACTGTATAATCGCAGCATCAATTGTAGCTAAGTGCATGAGAGAAATGTAGAGCTAGTGAAGCGTATTTCAATAAATAATAATAACGATAAAAAACCTACCTTTAGTGTTATGATATAAAAACAAACCTACCTCTACTAGCGTTCGACTATCAGCTGTCTCTGCCATTTTGAAGAGAATAAGTTGACAATTCTGACGACTATATAAAACGTGAACTAATAATTTCAAGTAACGAGGCCACGTTTATATGGAAAGAATGTCAGAATGTGGTCAAGACTTCCTTAGAAACAGTCCTGCTGTGGAATTCACATCCTGCCTTTCTTCAAACAATGGTGTTAGTATGAAACGGAGATACGGACAAACGAATTCAAGGACTCAAAAAATTTAAAACACGTGTTCTCTCTGTCTCAATTTAAGGACATAAAATAACGACTTTAATATACTCGTTGTTCTGTGATAAGGATGATGATACTGAATTCTGATCATGGTTCTTGTTCGCCGCTCGGCTATCTTGCATTAGTTCAGCTTAGGATTTTATCATCCTTATAAAGATATGAAGTACAAGGTTATCAATAATTATACGGTGGTTTATCTTCATCATAACAGGATAACCTCTTTCCGAATGCATCCTAATAAACGTTCTTATTATATACACAAGCGCCAGATATGAGGTATGCTGTAATTTCATTGGTTGGCTATATAGACAGATATTAGCTCATATCTGTCTAATAGAGAAAGTAAACAAAATGGCTGAAAGATTTTGGGAGTTGAGTGAAATAGAAATCCAAGCTTTAGTTGATAATAGCACACCAAAATGCACCGAAAGTGCGACAAAGTTTGGGTATATAATAAACTCACTCTCGTCGTATACTCGGTATACTCTCTATCAGCTCATATACGACTCGAGTTCCCAGAATAACTGTTAAATATATGACGTAGATAGGAATACATTTTACGTAATAAACTTCATTACGTTTCCACAGACACCACATGTCAAAACACGTTTGCTATTAAAAATATTGTCATTTATTTCAAATGCCTAATAACTCTTGTTTTATTCAGATCATATGGAAACTTCAGTAAGTTTCCGCAGTCACCACATAATATTGTTATAATCCAAGCACAACCTACGCTTCCTTTTACACTCGCGACGTCTTCCAGTTTCTATACTGGACATCTCAATATGACTATTAAACGAATGGTGATGGGAGGTGTTTAAGACGTATCTTATAATGAATTTAATGTATAATTTCTAAAACTTAAATGTATTTTGACTAGTAGAGTTATAAAAATATGCGAGTGTTAATTTTGAAAGATGTCCTAATTGTCATACTAAAGTGCATAAACATGGTGAACATCAATTCTTATAAAGGAAAGATCCAGCATCGTTAATACCAAAGATAAATGACGTTATATTTCCCAGAAAATTTTGAGGATGAGATTTTGACGATGAGATTTTGATTTTAAACAAAGGATGCTGAAAATCTTCTCGTAAGGCCGTTCAGAAGATCGATTTAGTTATATACGTATATACATGTGGAGAATGACGCCTAATCAAATACCTATAGTCTAATATTGTTATGCTGTAGAAAATGTGCTCGTTATTGCTTTGAAAGTTATTCCTGCAGTCGCAATAAATATTTTGAGCTCAAGCGTCAAATATTTCGAGTAGACTAACTCCAGTTAGACAGTGGCACATCTAATTCCAGCGTTAGACACTGGCGCATCTCCTGACGAACTTACGTGATTATCACAGAATTCTGTTGAGAATTTTGGTGGGAAGATTTCACAGGAAAAAAAGGTACACCGGATTACTCTCAGCTATTTTCTCGTCATATATATGCATATTTTGGGAAAGACTTGATTCATCCAATGCATGCAATATTCACACAGTGGATTGCGATCAATTGTTTTAGTAGAGGCTTCACAATGGCAGATGATATACTGATTTATTGTAAGTACAATAATATAGCAGATTATCATGGACATGTGAAGTGCCATGTCTCAAACTTAAACTTCTCCCTAGAGATATTCTATTTAGGTAGCCCTTTATTCAGTTCATTGTGTCTTCCCATGCGGTAATGTCTATTATGACTTTGATACACCATGAATTATGTAACTTAGCATCATTCAAACGTGGTATAACAACTTTCTAAAATAGACAAAACACTTCTCGTCGTTTCAACCTGAGGGCCTTCGTCAGGAGAGTTAGTATGAAAATGAATAGGGGAAAATACATGTTTGTATCAGGGCAAAACACGTGATAAAAATTGGCCAATAGAAAACAAAAAATCTAAACAAATTGGAATACTTACGTTGCCAAAGAGACGCCTGATTGTGGGTCAAGAATAACCCGCAGTCAGGGAAGGCTGGTCAGCAACGAAAATATATTACAAACAGTTTTGATGTAAACATCTGGAAATTAGTCATAGTTAACAAATTTGACAAAGTAATACATACATAAATGTACTACACCAGGGGCCGGTTGTATAAAAACGTAGTTAACTTTAACTATGATTAGCGCTAATCACTGTAGTTAAATCCGTAACTATAATTAGTTAACTACACGACTTAAACTGCGTTGCACAAAACGTAGTTTGTCGGATGATTAACTAATCACGTAGTTAACTTGCGTGGAGCTTGCGTGGGGTTGTTAAACAGAGAAATAGCATGAAGTATCGGGAAGTTATTGACCGCTATTTTTGATTTTAAACAAGACTGTGGACTCGTGTTTACAAAAATTGACAGTATTTTGATCTAAAATATTGGAAAAATGCAATAAAGCAAGGAAAAAATTCAAAATAATTCAACGAAGAATGCGCTCTTAATATAAAAAGGTCCCTTTGAGTCAAAATACCGGGTGCAGTTGAAAATGGAAATGGCTAATCTTTGCTATAGGATCGTAATTTGGCATCGACACGTCTCCCGAAGCAAAAATATACTCTGTTGCTGCCCAAATGAAAAAAAAAAGCATATTGAAAGTTTACAAGCTTTGACGGGGCCTTTTCTGAGTGTATAACGGTTCAAAACCTTGGTATGTGTTGATTTTAATGTTTTCTCACTCCTCAAAATCTCAAGACGCCACTTTTAACTACGATTTGGAAAGTTAACAATGCCCTTGAGGACAGTTAACTTTATCTACTTTTTAACTACAGTTAAGGCTTACTACATTTTTATACAACCGGCTTAACTACGTGATTAAAGTTAACTACTTTTCAAGTACTTTTCAACTACTTTTTAACTGCAGTTAGCGCTAACTACGTTTTTATACAACCGGCCCCAGAACTACACCAGTAACCTTCAGACGTTTCACGTTTTTCCATATTAGCTTAAAATTTCCCATCAGATTTTGCAATTTCTTTCATTTGTTATTGCTTTTGATCGCAATGAACTTGAACATTAACTGCAAATTTATTTCACAAATGGCGCCATTTGGGATGTAAATCACTCATGTGTAAATGTTAAAGTGCTTCCATTCCATCGTGTCGAAAAGCAAATTTCTCCATTCCGGATTTTTTCATTTCCCGAAATTGCATGATGTGGATTAATGGCGACTCAGGGGAAGTGCAAAAAGAAAGTCAGCATTGTAGATTAACCGAATTTAATCCTTGAGATTAAGGTTAGGATACGTCTTAAATTAGGATTTACCAAACCATTATTGCCGAATTATTGCCAAAAATTCGGTAAATTTTAGGGCCATTTCTGAACTATCATTTGCCAGGCCTATTAAAATGGGATAGTATGCAATTGAGCAGGTGTACTAAATTTAGGCAATAACATGATTAAAACCAGTAATTATGTTCTAGAAACATGAATTAAAATTACATGAACAAGTATATTCTTACAGTCTTACAGCATTGAAATCCTTCTTAGTCAAAATCAAAATGGAAATCCTTGGAAAAGCGCTATAAATACTATTGAAGTACATTAAAAGTGAATTTAAGTAAACACTTATGTCTCGTTATATATTTTAAGGTTTTACTGATATATGTATATTAATTTTTTCTCCCCTTTATCCACATACTTTTATCAAGATGAGCTAGACGTCTAATTTGAGAGGGGGGCGTATAAGGTATGTTATAACATAAGGATTTAAGGTAAACACATGCAATCGCGTTCAAAAGTATGGAGTTTAGGTTAATTTGTTCAAGGATCGAGGGTACTCAAGTCAATGGTCGAGGGTTGCATGATTTTCGTTTAATCGAAATTATTAAACATTAAAACTTAACTGAACACTTACACCTTTGACTCTGTCAATGAGTTTGAGTGTGAGTGAGCTTTCAGAATTATACAGGACTTGTAAAATTCTAAAAGCTCATTCATTTTAATCTTCCCCTAATCCTAATGTTTAATTCCATTGCGATAATTTCAGTCGAATAACAGCTTGATTTCATACTGTTTTTCCTTAAAATCTTTCCATTAAAAAGCACACTATTGATCACAATAACAAACTTTTTGTCACACACACGATGAATGTGAGTGCTAATGAGTATTTTTTAACTGATACAGACAATAACGTCGTATTGGTTTTTATTTATTTATTTTATTTATTAAACTTGGCCAATAATATACTTGAAATAACAGACAAGGGACCTACAGTGTTCATAAATATACATTAACAGGGACATACAATGGCTGGACCTCGCTATAGCTTTCGCCAATTACAGCGGCCCTTTTCATGCAATATGATATGACGTCACTGTTAATACTGAACAACAGGATATTCGACGGGACAGGTTACGAGACTTGTTACAAGACAAACATATAGATTTTCATGTTCTTGGGTCATCAACCTTATACACTGTTTCTAACGACGATTTATTATAATCAAAAAGTCCCTTTTTGAACTGACTTAATGTGGTGTTATTGCCTGTTAAGTCTTTCGGTAATGTATTCCACATCTGCATGGTACATCTTTTTAAGTATACGACTTTTGGAAGGTAGTAGTTTTGCAAGCAAATGTCAACAAATGTCAAACGTTCGTGATCGGATGAACGTATTTCTCTGCGGCTGTTGATGAGGACTGGCAATAGCAAAAAATCTTCATCAGTCTTTTATGTCAATCATTTTGTCGACGTTTTTACGTGTAAATTTTGTAGCATCGGTACGACGGTACCTGTTACGTTGACATTTATTATAAAAATCCCAAGCCTATATAATTTATCTTAAGAACAAACAAGCTGTCGTTTGAGTCCACATTGAACCGTCATTTTAGAAGCACGAGCTAAAGTAAAGTATTAAATTACACTAAGTTAGTAAGCTAGTTAGTTCATTAGGTAATTTTCTAGTGGGCTTATTCCCACTCGAATTCCCTAAATGAGGGAAGTTCAGGCAACGGGATTGCGTTATGCTGGACGTGTAGAGAGATCAGTCTAGTTGATGAATAAGCTATGAAAGTGCCGGACTAAAACTAGGAGGGCTGTTTCAGAAGGAAGAAGTACGAAGGCTGTTTCACTCAACATATATTGTGACGATTATTTTGACAAAGGCTACCTACTCAACCTGGTTCCTACTTTAACATTTACATTAATTGCATGTGCTCTCTATTTTGAGCGTCTGCAATAATGTAATTATGGAGCTTTAGTTGTTTCATGTTCGCCGATGAACTTCAACACATTATTGCGCAAATCAAGCTTTTATTACCTCAACAATAGTTATATAATGTAATGTAAATAATTGTAATTGTAATGTTTAATGTGGGGGGGTGGGGCCTCGCATAGGCTTTTCCTGTCCGGTCCCCCTTTCCTTTTAGGTGTAATATTCTTGTATGTTTGCATGGTGACAGTCGATAAGTAATTTAGCTTGTAGATACACCACGTAAGTATTTAATACTGCAAAGCTTTCGGTCCGTTTACCGGGGCCTTAAGGTATCAGTGCAATTACCTGAAAGGTAAACTGGATAAGTCTGCTGTAGCTCACCATGCGTGAACTTATGATCATCGCATTAAATGGAAAGATGCGAGCATTCTAGCGAATGATACTGAAGTACACCATCTCTCGTAAAATGGGAGAATCTATTGAAATCTAAAAGCATCAAACTATCGCCCAAGAGGGTAAGCCACTCAATACTACGTGGCGTGCTCATTTCAATGTCTGCTAGCTAAATACTTGTCAAGGACACGCGCATTAATTAGAACTATTTCTTTTTCGTAATTATTTGGTAAGTGAAACAGCTAGCAAATCATTACTAACGTGATATTTAAGTGACTTCAGATGTAAATGTGTATTCAGATAATTGCACTGATGAAGGCCTGGGTTAACGAACCGAAAGCTTTGTAGTATTAAATACTTACGTAGTGACCCTACAAGGCTACTAGCTAAATTACTTAATACCTTTTCTTGTTATTGTTAATGTTTCCCAATTAAGTTTTAAAACAATATAATGTATTGTGCTGTGACGAGAAGTACTTGCGTGACCTATGAAAATTTAAATTTGTATTATTATCTCATTTCATCATGGCAGCCGAGGAAGCATGCGAAATTATGTATGCATGTTTATATACTATATATATATTGTATAATCTTCGCATGCTTCCTGGGTTGCCTATGATTTCATTTGGTGCATGCTTTTCTTAATCAGTATGTGCGATATAAAAGGTGAATGGCATTGAACTTTTCCAAAGCCCGCTTTTCTTCTTTTGATAGATGTTAAGGAGTGAATTAATTACGAATGTACACATAAGAGCTTTTCTACATCAGAGTATTCGTAAGTAGGCTAATTAAAATTGCACATAAATACCAGCAAGAATTCATTTGCAAATAAAGTGGTTAAAGGGTCATCTTGCTTACAATGATCGATGTATGTTTGGATCTTCAATCAACTTTTGCAAGATTTTAGGACACTTTTCAAGCGAGGCTTTAAATTATTATACAAACTGTGAGTATATATTCAAACAGTGGATATAAAATTATTGTATTAACTGTATATTCTTATTGTTAACGAGCAAGCTAAAAATGTAGCTCGACCAGGGTGGAATGATAGCTGTGAATTTCTTGTATAATGACTCCCCTTTGGTGTTGTGTGGAATATCTAATGTTAGATGATATTGGAATATTTAGTGTCATACCACATTGACTATAATCTTATTTTTTTCGGCAAAACATATAAGCTGCTATAGTTGTCGCGGGACTTAATAAAATCTAAATGTTGCATGTGATTTGCATTTCCACCACGTCATTCATTGCCTTGAGGGCTGCTTTCCACTGTCGAGTTTTTTGCATGCACGCACGTAAAAGCTTAAAAGCTTAAAACCTTCGAAGTTGTTGTACAATTAATTTTAGCCAGAAAAAACACATGAAATCATCAAAAGAATCCAACCCTATGCCTCTATTCAATCGTTTTCATAAGTATCATTTAAACTTTTACGAGCTTATAAACGTACGTACAAAAACGCAACAGTGGAAAACCCATCAAAACAGCCCCTATTTTCGTGCATTTCTGAAGTGAAAGGGTCATACAATGGCAGAGACCTCGGCATAAATCCGCAAAATAATAACCTAGCATTGGCAAGAATCGAACGTTAATTTCGGGTACCATATTCATAATTATATTCTGTTATGCCAGGTTGATTTCTATTGAATGTGAAGTTGTTTTGAAAAGAAATGTTTCAGGTATAGCGGAATATATTACTATGGTCCCCATCGATTAACGCACGATTGACGCCAATGATAACTAGTAATTAGCTACAAATGACATAATTGCCGGAAAGAAAAAAAATTTTCCACCGGCATTTTTGCGATAATGCATGTTATTTTTTCTATATGAATTGATAGGTGTTACCTCATTCTTGCAAGCATTTATCCACAATATTTGAACAAATATTTATTTATTCACGTCCACCTGCATGGTAAACGTTATTGCGGCATATTTCATTTTATCGAGAAATCAGATAGAAAACGACAGGAATTAAGTAAGCATCTTTTTACACTCATTAATGATAACTTACAATTGGGGATAAAAATAGGCATTGGAATTTTACCGTGATGCACTGTGATTTCAGTACCGTGGGGTACCATGCAAAAGGTCTCCGTGGTGCACCCCTGTACGCTGTATCAAAGGTTTACTGGAAAGCGAGCGAGAAAGGCAATAAACCTTAATTTTCTTTAGCGCCTTGTATTCAAGTGCCATTAAATTTTAAATATAAACTGATATCGGGCAAGAAAAGCATGCTTGAAATATGTCCACAGCTTTTTCATTTTATTTTCTGGTAGCTGTGATTTTAATAATTTGAATTTACACTTGATCGAAAATAGTGTAAATGAATCACGGTCTAAAAATTTCTAAAGGAACTGAAAAAAGTATATTTAATTAAACTTGCTACAAGGCTGTTCCAACAAGTCTGGTACAAACATGATGCGATCAGATGTCATACAACAACATTGCTACGAACTTGACAGCACATGCAAGATAAGACTTGTCAGAACGATCTTGTAACAAGTCTGATAATGCCATCGGACTTGCTACAGGTTATTAACAGCCTGTCCCAAACTTGTTACAACAAATTTCAGTAAGCATGCAATGCAAACAAGTCTTGTTGCAAGCTTGTGAACAGACTTGTATAAACTCTGCTGCAGACTTGTTACAACTTGCGCGTTTTTACGCGTGTAACCCCAGCCCGCGGACATGCGCTCTCTGGGACTGGTTATTAGACTCGTCCCCGTTTGTTTCTGCGCGAACGTCGAACACGTGGAGCGTGAGCCTCTTGTTCGGCTTGACCCTGCAGCCTTGTGATGCAGGCCTCGACGCCTACGCATGGCGTAGTGTTGATTGCAGTCTGCAGCCTTGTGATACAGGCCTCGACGCCTACGTTTGCAGTCTGCAGCCTGCAGATCCCTTTGCACAACTGCAGTCTGCAGCCTGCAGATCCCTTTGAACACCAGAAAGCTTGTCGCCATTTCTGATCTGATGACGGGGAAATGAGGTTTCCACACGCAATCTAAGCTAGCAAATTTGCTGCTGAGCCGTTGTTATCGCCTCTGGCAGCACCGGTCTATAGAGTTTTTTAGCGAGTCAACAGGGCCTTCCGGTGAGGCGAACGATGTCCTTGAATGCCCCCACAGAATGATACTACCCTCATATTCAGCAGGTTTATACATGGCAAGCTAAATACATGCCGCAGCAGACTCACGTTGTCGGAAATCGTGTTAAAATGACGCTGCCAAATAGCGTCACCGCGATCTTGCCTTTCCATTGCGATCCAGCGAGACTCGTGCAGTTGCCTAATGGAAGCAATGTGATGTGGTAACGTTCAGGTGAAGGATCAGTGTTTCATATGAGGGTTACCAATTTCGGTATTGCTGCGCCGGTCTCTGAAAAATCTTCTTTATCGTGCAACTAGCCCTGCAACCGTGGTTCGATAATGCCGTCAACTCCCCTGCATCAGGTGTCTTGCTAAGCTGAAAACCAGCGCCAGTTTATGTCGACGCGGGATGCCTCGATCCAAATCGGATGGTTGCCTTTTGCCTTGCCTTAGTGGACGAACACGTTCGACGTCACCATCACCCAGACCACGGGTGCGACCACGAGCACCGCTGTGGTCATCATCCCTTGGCCCCGTCGGCCGTATTGTAAGCATTAATGGAAACGTTTCTTCATCGTACAGCCTTTCTCTGGTTTGGTTTTCACCAGTACTTATAGTAGTTGACGCCGAAGGACTCCTATAATTAAGCAATATAAAATGAGTGAAGAATCGCGTATTATATAAATCATAATTATTACATATTTGGCATATAGGGAGAAATGGCAAACAATATTCCTACTCTCGATTCCTTCTTTAATACTGGTGAACATGAAACGATAGGATATCAACTAGATATTGGTAAGATTATAAAAGATAAATTTGCAATCGGAAAACCAGCCATTTTTTTTCTATACTCGAACTAAATACAAAAATACTTTGTCTACAATAATATCGCATTCACGAATTTTGTCATGTTGGTAGAGAGTGCATGTGGGTGTTTAAGGAATCGCAGATTGTAGTTGATTGAACAATCTTCTCTGAAGGCAACAGTGCGATAAGACAGAATACCCTAGAGCTTTAGGAGAGCTGGAGTGTTGTTCGAGAAGACGACTGGGTCAAAAAAACTGTTTGAAATGTGTTAGGAGAATGACAAAATGTTTAGAGAAGTGTGCTGCCCATAATTTGAGCAAGACCTTTCAGTAAATTTAATGTTTTCACAATTTTACACAGGAAAGAAAAGAATTACTCTTCCAAATGGAGTACCTCTGAAATTTGCAGATATCATCTCACTTGCTGGGGATTATTATGGCATACCAGATGTTCCCATTGTAAATCTTTTGCAAAATCCAGCTCAGCCTGATCCAGGTGTGACACAAAGATTCAAGAATGCGTACTCCACGTTCGCAGAAACTCCATACAAAGGAAAATATAAGGTTTAAGATGTTAATATTTCACTCCATACCGTTGACAAAGAAAAATGAAAGAACAAAGAGAAATTAAATTCCCCAACTCTATAGGGACGTTTACTGTAGCTATATCATGTAACAGTTATGATATATGATCCAAACGATCTCTCAAAGACAAATATGCGGCCATTTTGAGGGCAGAGTACTTCAAAATCGTGAGATTTCTCAATAACAGCGACTATTTTTATTCATAGATTGTACACCAATTCATAAAGATGCATTTTATACTGTTATGTTCGTTTAAATTTGCTTAAAGATTCGTCATATGTCGTGAAAAGGCTAACACATATGTCTATGCATATATCGTTAATGAGTAGCTACGAACGAGTTTAAACTCCTGTTTTCTTATGTTATTTGTAAAAAAAAGTTCAATGATAACTGATACATGTATATTCTAACATTCATACGTCAAGGAGCAACTGGACAAACTACTAAAAATGATCAAAGACGAGACGCTTTGCAAAACTGCAGAATGTCATCACACTGACAAAGAATGGGACGAGGCAACAGGCGGAATATGGGCAGGTGGAATACCCGTGGTTCCTGGGAGAATGCTTTCACTTGGAGAAAAAAACTTTGATCACTTTCAACCCCATGCTAAGATGGCCTATCTTGCTGGACACGAATACTCTATTCAGAAAGCAAGAGAAGCAGGTAGGAACTTTACTCATCAGCATTAATTTAATCTCGTTCACATTGGTGCAAATACTCTTGAAGGAATAGCAAGACGTCAGAAAATCACTACATTTTCTTTAGGAGAAAGCAGTGAAAAAGACCGACAAAAGTTGCTTGATATGGCGTACTCAATCGAAGCGTTTGCCCTTCACTTCTTTACCGATTCATTTTCAAGTGGACATATCAGGTAACAAAAAAACGTTAATTTAAACAATTTTGACGGGGATTAAAGAAACTATCCAGTATAGGACTAAAGTATCCAGTAATCACGAAAAAGACAAATGACATTACAACAGTGGTAACAACGAACAATGATAATTACAGTTAGAACAAAGATAACTACAGGAAAACAATGAGGATGACTACAGTTAGAACTAGGATAACTACAGTTAGAACAAGGATAACTACAGTTAGAACAATGATAACTACAATTAGAACAATGATAACTACAATTAGAACAAGGATAACTACAGTTAGAACAATGATAACTACAATTAGAACAATGATAACTACAATTAGAACAAGGTTAACTACAGTTAGAACAAGGATAACTACAGTTAGAACAATGATAACTACAATTAGAACAATGATAACTACAATTAGAACAAGGATAACTACAGTTAGAACAAGAATAACTACAGTTAGAACAATGATAACTACGGTTAGAACAAGGATAACTACAGTTAGAACTAGGATAACTACAGTTAGAACTAGGATAACTACAGTTAGAACAAGGATAACTAGAGTTAGAACAAGGATAACTACAGTTAGAACAATGATAACTACAATTAGAACAATGATAACTACAATTAGAACAAGGATAACTACAGTTAGAACAAGGATAACTACAGTTAGAACAAGGATAACTACAATTAGAACAATGATAACTACAATTAGAACAAGGATAACTACAGTTAGAACAAGAATAACTACAGTTAGAACAATGATAACTACGGTTAGAACAAGGATAACTACAGTTAGAACTAGGATAACTACAGTTAGAACTAGGATAACTACAGTTAGAACAAGGATAACTAGAGTTAGAACAAGGATAACTACAGTTAGAACAATGATAACTACAATTAGAACAATGATAACTACAATTAGAACAAGGATAACTACAGTTAGAACAAGGATAACTACAGTTAGAACAAGGATAACTACAATTAGAACAATGATAACTACAATTAGAACAAGGATAACTACAGTTAGAACAAGGATAACTAGGGTTAGAACAATGATACAACAAGGGTGACTACAGTTATAACAATGAAAGAAAAATGAAAGAACTGCAACAATAGCAGATAACAAGCAATGATTTATACCAATTGCTGCCTTATTAGCTAAGATTTCACTCGACATTTCAGAACACCAAGAGTGGGTTTACCAATCAACATTACACCAAGTTTAACAGGAGATCTTCTTAGTAAATACATGCATGATGAAGACAACAAGTTTGGTCTTCGTGTTACCAACGTGGAGATAAATGGATTGCTTATGGGGATGGAATGCTCAAGAACACAAAGGATGAGGTAAACTCTCAAATGTTCATTTTGTGCTTTGCTAATTGCTTTGAAACCTATTGCTTTTAACATGATAAAAATAGAGTATAAATACACCGCAAGGCTCCTCAATTAATTTCTTCTCGCCAAACCACTGAATACTCTTTTGATTGTATATAATGACAACTTACTACATTGCGCTATTATAATTTAATTCTGTGGCAAAACCAGGTGCAATTTTCATTGAGTTCACAAAAATGAATTCAACAGTTTTTTCAAATTGGCAATTGACAATGTATTTTTATTAATACATGATCGGCGTTAGCCAATTCTAGGTGTTGCCATCACCCTGGGACACCTCCGCCAAATTTTCCTTGTAGGTCTTGCAGGGGTGCACACTAGGGAGGTGTCTTGTGAAATCAGTCCTAAGCGACAGGAGTTCCAAGACATATGTACTACACCAGAACGACACCAGTGTTCTACACATGTTTATGCATTTTACCTCATTACAGTAGCAAAATGATAAACCAAAATATGTATTCACTTTATAACTAACAAATGTTTTACCTGTTTATTTGCCAAATGACTGAGTTTAGTTGTCCACACTCCATACTCCATGGGGGCCGGGGGACATGAACCAACAGTCAATTTTACAGGTTTAATTGCACTTTACAATTTCTAATCACATTTTGCAATATTTCATGCATTTGCTATATAATACAAATATATAAATATTTACATTAGTTTTATCTATTTATATATTTGTGGATTACATTGACAAAATCATCCAAAAAATATTGTTTATGTTTTCTTAAGAAAAATTTCGAAATTGCTGTGGAAGCAGCACAAGCATCTGTTGACCAAGTAGTCAAAGCGTACAAAAACCCTGACGAGAAAATAGATCCAAGTGCAGTCACTGATCTCTTACCATTTGTGGACAGGAGTGAGAAAAACAACACACCATTGTTTCAAGTCAAAGATGGTAAACTTCATCGTAGATCAGATATCAATAATCTTCAAGATAAGAAAACCATCACGAACTGGTGGGGAACAACCACGGCTGTGAAACTACATTGGTCGTATTTACCTCACAATTCTGCCATATAACATTTCTGTGACGCTTTTAATAAACAGATTTAGATTGAGGACGGGAACGTCAAGAGTACGTAAGATCGCGTAATATGGCGCGAAAATTTGGCGTTGTTTTGTTGACGACGTCGTCTCGTCAGGTTTCAGGACGCCAAAATCAAATTTTCACGTTGTGTTTAGGACGTCGGGTTTTTTGGGGGTTTTTTTGCATCAAAAAGGTACGTACACAAATGATTTTAAAATAATTTGCGGTAGCAACTATTTTATCATTATTTTGTATATTATGTACTAATTAGCATACAAAATTATGCACATTTTGCGTAATTTTATTCACAGTGTTTTTAGTAGATCGAGAATCGAGATAAACACTTTTTACCCAGGACTATAGATCCATCAGAATGGTTTTAAAGATACACGCATTTACAATCATCAATAACTAATAATGTTCATCGTTTGTGAATTGTGGACTTTGTGGTTTTAAAACAGTTGACGTTTCATGGTTTTGTTCAACATTTAACATGATTTTCAAAAAGATTGTTTACGTTTTCACGTATATTCATACAGGCAGAGTATAATTTGTTCACTCTTGACACAACATTTCCTAATTTCGTTTGTCTTTTTTTCAGCATTATTTTGAGTAAGTGCCATTTGCTCTATGGAAGACAAGAAGGATTGCCCAAACAAGAGGTATTGTACACACATCAAAGCTCTGCACAATTTAATAAATTTTATTCAATATACATACAGCTTAATATGCCAATGCACTTAGCTCCCACTGTGCCCCAAGTGTTGGTTATTTATTCAGCAATATCGCCCATAGTTTGCTCACTACTGCTTAAGTAATAAATGAAAATTTCAGTTGAAAGTGTAAAATATTTTTTAGGTCCAGCATGGTGTGGTCAAAAGACAAAGACCTAATACTTTTGAAGGAAGTGGCAGCTCTAGGTGTTCTGACACATAAGCAAAGGTCAAGAGAACGTGGTCTGGGGTGGCAAAGTGTAGCTGATAATGTCAGTACTTTGGGTCAGGCAGTCACTTTGAGGGGGGTCAGAGAGCGCTACAGTTTGGCGGCAAAGAAATATTGCGCCCAAATGGCTAAAGAAGAGCGAGCTACAGGGGAAGGTGGTGAAGAAATGACGGAGTATGAAAAACTGATGGAAGAACTAATCAATATTGAGGACGAGACCGATCGGCAGATGGAAACAGAGTGTGCAGCAAGAAGTCAGAGGATCGAGAATGAACGAGAGCAGGCATTGGAGATGAGGGAACGAGCAATGGAGAGGTTGGGGGAAACAAAGAAAAGGGTTGGAATGACAAGTGAGAGTGGTCCACCTCAGAGGAGAAGAAGATCTGGAGACATGATGGAGTGGTTGCAGCAGAGGGTGGAATTGGAAAAAGAAGAGAGAGAGTTAAAGCAGGCAGAAAAACGGGAGCATGTGGAGATGCAAATGAACCAACATTTGGAACTTTTGCAGGTAGTGCAACAGAGTCAGCAACAGTTCAGCATGCAAATGAAGCTATCTGAGCAACATCTACAACAGCAATTACAAATGAACAACAACAACAACAACAGCACCAGCAAGAATTTGGTTTTTTACAACAGCAAATGTTGGCTTTAATGCAGCAGCAGCAGCAGCAAACACAAATGTTGGCAAACATGCTTAAAAAATAAATTAAGAACATGCATGCATGGTACTTTGTGTCATTGATTAACAGACATTTTATAACTTTATTATATCCTAAGAAGATAAAAAATATTTATAAATTTTTATGTTACAAAATTTATTTACAATTACATTGTGTATTAACAATTTGAACAATATTAAATAAATTATTTGATTTTTCTTGACAAAATGCATATAAAAATATAGGCAATTGGCTAGTATATAAAATATATAGTATATAAAAGTATATAAAATATATATATACATATAGTAATAAAAGTATATAAAAATATAGGCAATTGGCTAGTTGGCATAACTCATGTAAACAAACTATAGATTAGGTCACAACTCATTGCCAGAAATATTCATGAACTGATGGTGGTTGAAGACCAAAAAAATGAGAAACAAGGTTCTCATACAAACATGTGTGAGCATTCTGTAACAATGCAGCAACACAGTAAATCTTTCCAACTGGACTCAAATGTAACTTCATGAGTGCTTTGAAGTCAACAAATCTAAAATATTTAGTAATGTTTCCAAACATCCACTCCACAGAGATTCGCACCTGACTCATCTCTCGGTTGAATTCAATCATCTCGGGTGTTAGCTCCCTATCTCTAAATGGTGCTTGTAGATGGACTCTCAAGGGGTAGGCAGGGTCACCATATATGCAGAGGGGTTGGTTATTGTAGAAGGCAACCTGTTCCAGGCTTGTTAAAAGACCTGATTCATGTAAGATAGTGCTATCATGTCGTTTACCTTCGAAGGGTCCAGCAAGGTTTGCAATCAGACCGTTTGGCACAACTACACTTTGAAATTTTATTGCATGCACCCTTTTGTGACCATTGTACATAGTTCGTTGATGGTACTTTGGTCGTGCAATTTGGCGAACAGTCCCATCCACAAAGCCAAAACAATTGTCAAGTGGGGCACCCTTGTTATGAATCGCATCAGCATAACTTTGAAGCTTTTCTGGAGACAAAAAAGGCTGATTCCAGCTCTCTAGGCGGTGATGATGCTGCTCATACACCAAGTCTAACACTTTGTTGTAGATCAGACACAATTCTGTTGGATTCCTCCCAAACCGGCTTACCATATCGGTGTATCTGCATGGATAGGCAAATCGTTTCAACAAAATAAACAGACCTTCTTCCCCAGAGCATGTTGTGCCTTGTTGACATGTGATTTTTTCAGGAATTCCCAACAGCTGCTTCAGTAAAGGTAGGTCTTTCTTGGCAAACCGTAATTCAGTCCTGCATTCCTCGTCATCCCAAGCATCAACATTAAAAGACTCGAATTTCCAATAAGGGAATAGCGGTTTTGACCAGTTGTAATCGTACAATAAAACAAATTCAGCATCAGATATATATCGTTGAGCTCGCGTAAAAACTAAAGCATCACGAACAGATTGCAAACTCATTTTGTCCAAACTAATGTCCAAATTGTCATGAACCGTTGATAAAAAAACAAATACAGCAAATATCACGAGAGCATTACGCTATTTAACGACTAAAATTTTATTTTAAAAACACCTTTGGGAACAATCTTAAAGGTAACATGGAAATAAAAATAAATATTTTTTGGTAAATGTTTAGTTTTTATATTATATTCAGTTTCATTGACAATCCGTAGATACGCAATAGTTCGTAACATACATATATAGCTTTCATTATATATTTTAAAAACTCTGTTATGGTAAACCTTTTGTTCATCATCCTTTACTTGAAATAGATTTATTCACACAAGTGTTCGGTAATAAAGATGCATTTTCCAAACCAAAAAAATATTCCACGTACTCTTGACGTCCTATATAAAAATCTAAATCTCTTTTTGTCAACAACACGGCGACGTCCTCGAACCAGACCTCACGCAATATTTTGACGTACTCTTGACGTTCCCGTCCTCTATCTAAATCTGTCTAATATATAACTCAGACAGTGTTATGACTGTAGTGTACGACATACTCTGCTTTGATTACCGCAATGCATGCTGGGGTAGGTATAAAAAGAGGGCGGCGCCATTTTGTTATTTTAGTCTTATATTATATTTGTTATATGGCACTTGGCTTCGTTTCTTCTTGTTTCGGCACGTTAATACAATGACTATACAAAACGACACCCTTAGCTAGTGATCGAATATAAATTAGCATGCAGTGTCATTAAACTCAAGGGCGTATCTAACCGGGTGCTGAGAGGGGGAAGTCGCACCTACCCACAAAGTTTGTCCTAACATGAAGGCATATTTAGACTAGGGATCCAAGAATTGTGCAAAGTTAGATAGATAATGCTAAGCAACCAGACATTTGTCCCAACGTTTTGACTTATGGCAATAAAAATAAAGTACTAGGTTAAACATTACCTTTGATCAAACAGGAAATTACTCACAGTACTCAAATTACGTTAGCCGTACGTGATATGGTCATTATTAAATTATAATTTTAGTTGCTCTGCAAAGTATTACAGAGTTCGGTAAAAAACAACCTGTCTCTTCTCCGCAGAATATCAGAGTATCGACTTGGTATCGACACATTATACATTCGTGTAAGAGATCTATCAATACATAAACAACACAGCGTCGTTTCTTCCTAACCTCTTAGCTCTATTTATGGAATAAAACTTCCAAATTATATTTGTGTTGAATTGAATGCTCGTAATTTATAACATAAGTTGATAAATTGCATCGATTCGAGTTTCTGGATTTTTGCACCCGGAATGTTTTAAGCAACACTCGTCGCTCCTCGTTTCTTTACATCATGAATATTTATTGTTCAAGGCCAGGTGGCATAACGAGCGACTAACTCGTTTGAACTTTCGCCACTCATCACAATAAGTATGCAAAGTTTCGTTGAAAATCGATCAAGCTTTTGTGGTAAAATATCGAGAGTTCTCCTCCACATCTGTGCACGTATGAAATTACGTATGAATAGTATGAGTGAATCCTTTATTATTTTCATTTTGAAATTTAAAAGTTTTTCTTGCAATATAATTGGTTAAATATAGTCTAATTAATTCCCAAATCATACTATTTTTGAGCATCAATCACATCATTTATAAGCCAATAAGCTTGAAGCTCTGCACCACAATAACCAATCAGATTTAGTTTTTCAGTGTAACTATCTACCAATCAAATTACAGGGGAAAATGGGACAAAATTTTACTATTTTGATATTTTAATTGCTCCGCAAAATTTCGTGACAAAATTAGATGAAAATTACTCGCAGAGGAGGAATAATTTGCATTTGTTAATGTGGAAATCAAGTCCGTATGTAAACAAACTGTTTGTTTAAATTTTGAACTTCACTATTTTTTAAAATACGATATGCTGTCTGAATATCCAGTGGCGTAACCAGCCTGACGATTTTGTCCCGCTATGAAAATTTCGAGTTATTATAATTATTCTTCTCTTTAGAAATTTATTGTTTTCACAGTCAGTGAACGTTAAAATATTAGCATAGCGGGACAAATCGACAGGTTGGCTACGCTACTGTGAATATCTAACACTATTTAAGTTCGTTACACTTCTAAATTAATATGAACTAGAGTTTATGTTAAGAAAAACTAAGAAACATGCAAAATTTAGGCAATTTTCACATCAAAGGTCCCTCAATTGTTATGAGCTAAATCTATGCGCAGAACCTCTGGCGCTAAACGGACTTGACTTCCACTTTAAATATCTTCTTTCACTTATATATCACTACTTGTATCCAAATTGTCGTAACCGGCCTGAAAACAGCTCCCACGCATATTAAAGCTTGTGTTAGCTAACATGCACTCAATACATTGAAAATTCAAACTGCAAAATTACACGACAAATTAAAAGAGTTGATAAAAACTTATTGATCAGCAATACTGACAAAAAATTATATTATGGAGTTTAAGCTTCGCGTTATACTGGAAAAAGGCAAACAGCAAGGCCTTACTTTCTTTACAGAGTTTTCAATCATCTCCTTCCAATTCATCTCATATTTTTTTTCTAATCTTATTTTATATGGCTTACGTCAAAGCAATGATTGCGCCCGGTGCTTTAAGCCATTGTTACGCCAGGCAATTTCCCTTGCACCTTGTGGATCTAAAAAATCTTCTCACTTTGTGCATAAGGTGTGCCTGTCTTCTTCACGGGGCTTCGGTGGCGCGCAGGGGTTAGCATGATCGCTTTTCGCCTCTAAGTCGTGGGTTCGATTCTCAATCAGGACTCTTGAATTTCTCATGTGAAAAGAGTATGCCAACGCTCTGCCGAAAGTCGCAGGTTTTCTCCGGAAACTCCGGTTTCCTCCCACAGGGAAGGTTGGCGGGTGGGTTAGGATAAAGTATGTTATTACGTAATATTTGATGTAAACTGTAAAGCGCATTTGAACGATATGAAAAGTGCGCTATATAAATGTAATTCATCGTCATCGTCATCGTCATCGTCATCGTCATCGTCATCGTCATCGTCATCGTCATCGTCATCATCATCATCATCATCATCATCATCATCATCATCATCATCATCATCATCATCATCATCATCATCATCATCATCATCATCATCATCATCATCATCAAAACCATCATCATCATCATCATCATCATCATCATCATCATCATCACCATCATCCTTTCTATTTTTGTACATCTTTGGCGTTTTTAATCCACTGCATGAAGGCTATTATCATATTTTCCGTCATCAATCTTAAGCCCAATATAGCTAACGCTGCAGAAAAGAATCTTTTTGTGTGTTTTTTTTAATCAAGCCCACTAAACATGTCAAGTCTGGTGACATTATATCATAACGTATGCCTGCAGCAAATGATTCACAAAAGAGGGATTTTGATTTTTATTTTATCGAGTAACGTTTCGTCACATTACGCGCAATCATTTACATCTAAATACATGCAACTAAAAATGTATTATACAGGGTGTCCCAAAAAAACCGAAAACTATTGAAATCACTCATTGTTAAAATTGGAATGCCGTGTGCACGAAATTTAGCCCGTGGGGATTTAATGCAACTCAGTGAAATGCTAAATGCTTTGTGTTGCTAGAGAAAGGGGACATGTCGAAGGTCATGGTGATTGAGATGCACATTTAGATATTGTTCATAAATATCATTTTCGCGTACGAGCAAATTATACTGCGTCATATGCATGCATAGAAATGCTTATGGCAAACATTAATTTATACACTTGGGGGTCCCAACAGTGTGCTTAGGCATTCAAACTCTAACAATTACATTGTTATGGGTGATTTCAATAGTTTTCGGGTTTTTGGGACACCCTGTAGAGTATATTATATTGTACATTTAAAATGTATAATATTTTCGTCAAATTACACGCATCATCTACATCTAAATACATGCAACTAAAAATGAATTATAGAGTATAGGCTATTAGCCTATATTTGTAAAAAAGGGACTGACATCTCATTTTTCAGTCACAAAGAAGTTGATATTTGATAGTATATATTTCTATTCTCACATATTTAAAAATCCACTGTGATCTCTTTTGGGAAAAGGTTAATAAAACTGACAAGTGGTCAGAACATATGAGCTGATTACCGCTAGTGGCGTAGCCAGCTTGACGATTCAGTCATGCTATGCAAATTTTATGTTAGTATCATCATTCATTTTTTTTAGAAATTCATTGTTTTCACATTCAATGAACACCAAAATATTAGCATAGCATGACTAAATTGTGGGGCTGGCTACGCCACTGATTACCGCCGGTTCGCTTGTGGCTGGTTCAGGGTCGTCACTGCTGCAAGAGGTCATGCAGCATTTGAACATAAGTTTGAACATAAGCAAACCCAAGTTGGCTGCCGTTGCACCTATTACGCATTCCGTCGAAATTGGTCTCACTGCATCCATATGCGTGTCTTTCCGGATAGGGTCCACAAAAGCAATCATGATTAGCATAATGATGTTCACTACGACAATCACGATGTATGTCCATTTATAGTGTGTTTGCATTCGGTTTCATTACTCCTAAACAGTGCGGTGAATAGTGCCTTGGACGGATATAACAAAAACGGGATAAAAGCATATGCGAAAGGGATGAAGAATAAGATCCCAAACAACCCACACTTAAACGCATTTTTTAAAATATAATTAAAATCTTCTATGGAGCCAAAGTAACGTCTTTCGATATAATTTAGAGTCACCGCGAGGGCAATAAAATGAACGGCAAAGGCAATTGCCAAAAACAGCGGCGTAAATGCGTACGCAAAGACAGCAATTACGACGAATCGAGAAATGAAACCAGACAGCTCGTGCAAGAAAGATACAGCCAAGAATAGCCAGTTATCATACTCGTCTTCTAGTATTTTTCTTTCCAGGCAGATAGTACTCCAAGTCAAGCCAAGAAGGGAAAACACGGTGGACAGTATGGCATACCATGGGAATTCCCATTTAAGTAACATGATGTAAACCTGAAGACACCATTGTGGAGCGGACTCATACATTGCCTCCATATAACGTGCTATAACGAGAGTATCTCTAAAATCACGAACTTCGTATAGTTTTTTTGCATAGCAAGGCGCCATAACGCTAATGACAAGAGGAATGACAGTAAAAACTAGTGTCCAAGCAAACCACCCTTGATCACCATTCTCGTAATGTTTAACAGCCACGTAAATATCTGTGCCCAGATCAGCTGCAAACATAACGAAGCTTACGATATACATTATCTTCCCCATGATCTTAAGTTGAGCTGTAAAACGAAAATGTAAAGTTGTATATAGGATGTCTCAAAAAACCCACAAACAATTGCAGTCATGCCTGACAAAATGAACAGTAAGGGCTTTCATCCTTCGTATTTATTACAATCTTCGACAAAGCTCCAATGATTTCAGAAGGACAGCGCAGCATATCGTACGCGTCAAATACTAGTATAAATAGCAGATGGTCAGTTTTCGCAATTTCCTCCCACTTGTGCAGGCTCATTGTGTCAGTGAGCATCCGCAATAATATCTGATTATGGCGTGACCTTTGCGCAATCTGTCAAATTTTAGCACTTCTGTACAGGCAAATACAGGCTGTATAGCGCACAAATTATACAAAATAATGACTTCATCCTTGGACCTAAAGTCCAAAGGTAGCGATACAGGTTGTGGAGAGTAATTTTAGAATCGTATTGATGAAGTTTCTGTTGAAGCACAGTATGCAGCATCACTAAGTCTGTAACCCATGAACATATTGATCGTTTTACTGACTTTGACGGTCACGCATTAATCGAATGCTTCGTATGAAGAAAATATGTCTCTATTTATGCTAACATCAACTTATATTGCGGTGCGCAAATCGCGTGTTTGTCATATGATATACAGGGTGTATAAAAAAAAAGTAGACAATTTTGAAATGTTTAGAAAACTATAAATTTATCAAAATATCTCATAGATTTGTGCTAGTATGGGTACTTTGGCATCTTCAGGTCATTCTAACACTAAAAACAAACAGAAAAATTAACCTCGAAAAATGGAAGAGCGGTTTGTGGAAGCATCATTTTGAATGGCTTGTGCAAACATGAATGAGAAGTTTAAAATCCAATTTGAATTCAAGGGCTGAACGTTTGGGTATTTGATTGATTGATTGATTGATTAAAATTAAGATCACATGGCAGCAAAACTGAATTGCGTGACTTATTACAAGGGTTGGTTACACTAGTATAGTAAAGCTGCTACTATTAGTATATATACAAAGATTCTTGATTACACTACTATATTAAAAAAACTACTGTAATTATATATCCAAAAAACCTTATATAGGATGATTACTCTAGAATAAAAAGTTCTGTATTATTTTATGTACAAGATTCTTAATTACACTACTGTATTTAAGGTTCTACTATAATTATGTTAACAAAAGTCCTTATATAGGATAATTACTCTGGTATAAAAAGTACTGCTATCATTAGTTACATGTATAAGATTCTTGGTTACGCTACAATTTTAAAAATTCTACTATAATTATATTCAAAATTCCTTATATAGGACGTTTAAGGTTTCATTAGCCTAAGATGGACATTTCTTATACAACTGGTTATATATGCTTTACTACCAGCAATTATGAATGAGTTGGAGAAACGTTTAGTAGTAGTTGTTGGTACTACTAAGGGGTATTGTACCCTCAGGTCATAAGCTTTAGGAACATGACTTTCCTGTAGTAGATGTTTCAATTTATTATCTGGGCTTTCCTTTATGTTTTGGAATAGTCTGTTGGTGAGCGCTTCATGATAATCGTCAATGGTTTGAATATTGGCTAACTCCAGGGCGGTAGAGTACGAAACACCCGGAAAGATAAACCTCAACGCTCTCTTCTGGATGCGCTCCAGTTCTTCTCTCAGATATATAGGGAGAGCGTGATGGAAGACGGGACAGGCATAATCTAATGTTGAACGTATACATGCACAATAGTATTGTACTATATCGGCAGTGTCTACTCCGGATCGTTTAAGTTGAATCAAGAAATAAAATTTTTGGAAAGCACTCTTCACTAAATATTCGACATGGTTATTCCACGTGAGGCGCGAGTTGAGCATTAATCCCAAAAGTTTTACACTTGTTACTTTTCTGATTGGTTGACCGTTAATCAATACCGGTGGACAAATTTCTTCTTTATTTTGTCTGCTGTAGCTGATAACAAGTTCTTTTGTTTTCTCACAATTTAACTGGAAAAGATTATTTTTCGACCATTCGTTAACTTCATTAACAGCCAGCTGGGAACAACTCTGATCTCCTTTCTGTATAGTTTCCGAAACAGTTGAATCGTCAACGTACTTCCATAGATCGAAAGGATAGGCGGTAGAAAGATCGTTTATTATAATTAGGAATAGCCAAGGGCCCAACTTTGTTCCTTGGGGGACCCCTGACCTCACTAGGCCCCAATCTGAGAAAGTCACATCCTATCTTCACCCTCGGTGATCTGCCGGTGATGAAGCTTATATCCAATTTAAAATACTGTTCGGGATATTTAATTGTTTTAGTTTGGTTATAAGCAAGGAATGATCGATAAGATCGAAGGCTTTACGAAAGTCAAAAAACATCGCTCGAACAGTGGCACCAGTACCATCGGTGTCATTCAGCCATTTATGGAGCATGCTAATTAGAGCTATAGTTGTGGACGAGCCAGGTATAGTTCCATATTGGTTTGGGTCGAGAGATCTGATTACAGATGGTTTAATGTAATCAGTCACAACAAAATCTGCAGCTATCTTAGATATTGACGCGGTGAGAGAGATGGGTCGGAGCTCTTTTTGAGGGTCGCTAACCTTCTTAACTTTAGGAATAGGAATTACATCTGCGAGTTTCCAGTTGCTTGGGATTTTTTGCTCTTTAAATGAAGCATTCAGAATTTAAGTGACAGGTTCGGCTAAAATCTCAGCATATTCTTTTAATAACCAATTTGGGATGCCATCAGGACCACAAGATTTATGTTTGTTTAAACGAGTCAGAGACTTATAAACTCCATAAACAGGGAGTTCTAGGATGTCTGGATCGTTTTCCAAAGATACGCGTTCAGTAGTAGGGTCAAGTAAATGGAAAGCTTGGAGGGGTTCCAAGAAAGCAGCATTTAATTTGTTCGCAATGCATGTCCCTACTTGGCATATCTTGTAATTCAGAAATTCCGTGTAGTTTATTTAGAAGGTTACCTGGGTCTATTTTTTTCGCTCCACTCAGCCTATTGATCTCCTTCTACACTGTTTGGGATTACAAAGAATCGAAATTTCAGAAATTTTGATGAAAATTAAGTCAGCCGCGCAACCGCGTAAACGTGGGCTTTTTTCCGTTTAACTCGCAGCTTGAGTAACTTTTTTCACAACAATTGAGTTTAATGCAGAGTCATTGCTCATGATTAAACTCATTGTTGTGAAAAAAGTTACTCAAGCTGCGAGTTAAACGGAAAAAAGCCCACGTTTACGCAGTTGCGCGGCTGACTTAATTTTCATCAAAATTTCTGAAATTTCGATCTTTGTAACCCAAACAGTGGTAGAAGGAGATCAATAGGCTGAGTGGAGCGAAAAAATAGACCCAGGTAACCTTCTAAATAAACTACACGGAATTCTGAATTACAAGATATGCCAAGTAGGGACATGCATTCGAACAAATTAAATGCTGCTTCTTGGAACCCCTCCAAGCTTTCCATTTACTTGACCCTACTACTGAACGCGTATCTTTGGAAAACGATCCAGACATCCTAGAACTCCCTGTTTATCGAGTTTATAAGTCTCTGACTCGTTTAAACAAACATAAATCTTGTGGTCCTGATGGCATCCCAAATTGGTTATTAAAAAATATGCTGAGATTTTAGCCGAACCTGTCACTTAATTCTGAATGCTTCATTTAAAGAGCAAAAAATCCCAAGCAACTGGAAACTCGCAGATGTAATTCCTATTCCTAAAGTTAAGAAGGTTAGCGACCCTCAAAAAGAGCTCCGACCCATCTCTCTCACCGCGTCAATATCTAAGATAGCTGCAGATTTGTTGTGACTGATTACATTAAACCATCTGTAATCAGATCTCTCGACCCAAACCAATATGGAACTATACCTGGCTCGTCCACAACTATAGCTCTAATTAGCATGCTCCATAAATGGCTGAATGACACCGATGGTACTGGTGCCACTGTTCGAGCGATGTTTTTTGACTTTCGTAAAGCCTTCGATCTTATCGATCATTCCTTGCTTATAACCAAACTAAAACAATTAAATATCCCGAACAGTATTTTAAATTGGATAATAAGCTTCATCACCGCAGATCACCGAGGGTGAAGATAGGATGTGACTGTTTCTCAGATTGGGGCCTAGTGAGGTCAGGGGTCCCCCAAGGAACAAAGTTGGGCCCTTGGCTATTCCTAATTAAATAAACGATCTTTCTACCGCCTATCCTTTCGATCTATGGAAGTACGTTGACGATTCAACTGTTTCGGAAACTATACAGAAAGGAGATCAGAGTTGTGCCCAGCTGGCTGTTAATGAAGTTAACGAATGGTCGAAAAATAATCTTTTCCAGTTAAATTGTGAGAGAAACAAAAGAACTTGTTATCAGCTACAGCAGACAAAATAAAGAAGAAATTTGTCCACCGGTATTGATTAACGGTCAACCAATCAGAAAAGTAACAAGTGTAAAACTTTGGGATTAATGCTCAACTCGCGCCTCACGTGGAATAACCATGTCGAATATTTAGTGAAGAGTGCTTTCCAAAAATTTTATTTCTTGATTCAACTTAAACGATCCGGAGTAGACACTGCCGATATAGTACAATACTATTGTGCATGTATACGTTCAACATTAGATTATGCCTGTCCCGTCTTCCATCACGCTCTCCCTATATATCTGAGAGAAGAACTGGAGCGCATCCAGAAGAGAGCGTTGAGGTTTATCTTTCCGGGTGTTTCGTACTCTACCGCCCTGGAGTTAGCCAATATTCAAACCATTGACGATTATCATGAAGCGCTCACCAACAGACTATTCCAAAACATAAAGGAAAGCCCAGATAATAAATTGAAACATCTACTACAGGAAAGTCATGTTCCTAAAGCTTATGACCTGAGGGTACAATACCCCTTAGTAGTACCAACAACTACTACTAAACGTTTCTCCAACTCATTCATAATTGCTGGTAGTAAAGCATATAATAACCAGTTGTATAAGAAATGTCCATCTTAGGCTAATGAAACCTTAAACGTCCTATATAAGGAATTTGAATATAATTAGTAGAATTTTTAAAATTGTAGCGTAACCAAGAATCTTATACATGTAACTAATGATAGCAGTACTTTTATACCAGAGTAATTATCCTATATAAGGACTTTTGTTAACATAATTATAGTAGAACCTTAAATACAGTAGTGTAATTAAGAATCTTGTACATAAAATAATACAGAACTTTTTATTCTAGAGTAATCATCCTATATAAGGTTTTTGGATATATAATTACAGTAGTTTTTTTAATATAGTAGTGTAATCAAGAATCTTTGTATATATACTAATAGTAGCAGCTTTACTATACTAGTGTAACCAACCCTTGTAATAAGTCACGCAATTCAGTTTCTGCTGCCATGTGATCTTAATTTTAATCAATCAATCAATCAATCAAATACCCAAACGTTCAGCCCTTGAATTCAAATTGGATTTTAAACTTCTCATTCATGTTTGCACAAGCCATTCAAAATGATGCTTCCACAAACCGCTCTTCCATTTTTCGAGGTTAATTTTTCTGTTTGTTTTTAGTGTTAGAATGACCTGAAGATGCCAAAGTACCCATACTAGCACAAATCTATGAGATATTTTGATAAATTTATAGTTTTCTAAACATTTCAAAATTGTCTACTTTTTTTTATACACCCTGTATATCATATGACAAACACGCGATTTGCGCACCGCAATATAAGTTGATGTTAGCATAAATAGAGACATATTTTCTTCATACGAAGCATTCGATTAATGCGTGACCGTCAAAGTCAGTAAAAACGATCAATATGTTCATGGGTTACAGACTTAGTGATGCTGCATACTGTGCTTCAACAGAAACTTCATCAATACGATTCTAAAATTACTCTCCACAACCTGTATCGCTACCTTTGGACTTTAGGTCCAAGGATGAAGTCATTATTTTGATAATTTGTGCGCTATACAGCCTGTATTTGCCTGTACAGAAGTGCTAAAATTTGACAGATTGCGCAAAGGTCACGCCATAATCAGATATTATTGCGGATGCTCACTGACACAATGAGCCTGCACAAGTGGGAGGAAATTGCGAAAACTGACCATCTGCTATTTATACTAGTATTTGACGCGTACGATATGCTGCGCTGTCCTTCTGAAATCATTGGAGCTTTGTCGAAGATTGTAATAAATACGAAGGATGAAAGCCCTTACTGTTCATTTTGTCAGGCATGACTGCAATTGTTTGTGGGTTTTTTGAGACATCCTATATACAACTTTACATTTTCGTTTTACAGCTCAACTTAAGATCATGGGGAAGATAATGTATATCGTAAGCTTCGTTATGTTTGCAGCTGATCTGGGCACAGATATTTACGTGGCTGTTAAAATTACGAGAATGGTGATCAAGGGTGGTTTGCTTGGACACTAGTTTTTACTGTCATTCCTCTTGTCATTAGCGTTATGGCGCCTTGCTATGCAAAAAAACTATACGAAGTTCGTGATTTTAGAGATACTCTCGTTATAGCACGTTATATGGAGGCAATGTATGAGTCCGCTCCACAATGGTGTCTTCAGGTTTACATCATGTTACTTAAATGGGAATTCCCATGGTATGCCATACTGTCCACCGTGTTTTCCCTTCTTGGCTTGACTTGGAGTACTATCTGCCTGGAAAGAAAAATACTAGAAGACGAGTATGATAACTGGCTATTCTTGGCTGTATCTTTCTTGCACGAGCTGTCTGGTTTCATTTCTCGATTCGTCGTAATTGCTGTCTTTGCGTACGCATTTACGCCGCTGTTTTTGGCAATTGCCTTTGCCGTTCATTTTATTGCCCTCGCGGTGACTCTAAATTATATCGAAAGACGTTACTTTGGCTCCATAGAAGATTTTAATTATATTTAAAAAATGCGTTTAAGTGTGGGTTGTTTGGGATCTTATTCTTCATCCCTTTCGCATATGCTTTTATCCCGTTTTTGTTATATCCGTCCAAGGCACTATTCACCGCACTGTTTAGGAGTAATGAAAACCGAATGCAAACACACTATAAATGGACATACATCGTGATTGTCGTAGTGAACATCATTATGCTAATCATGATTGCTTTTGTGGACCCTATCCGGAAAGACACGCATATGGATGCAGTGAGACCAATTTCGACGGAATGCGTAATAGGTGCAACGGCAGCCAACTTGGGTTTGCTTATGTTCAAACTTATGTTCAAATGCTGCATGACCTCTTGCAGCAGTGACGACCCTGAACCAGCCACAAGCGAACCGGCGGTAATCAGTGGCGTAGCCAGCCCCACAATTTAGTCATGCTATGCTAATATTTTGGTGTTCATTGAATGTGAAAACAATGAATTTCTAAAAAAAATGAATGATGATACTAACATAAAATTTGCATAGCATGACTGAATCGTCAAGCTGGCTACGCCACTAGCGGTAATCAGCTCATATGTTCTGACCACTTGTCAGTTTTATTAACCTTTTCCCAAAAGAGATCACAGTGGATTTTTAAATATGTGAGAATAGAAATATATACTATCAAATATCAACTTCTTTGTGACTGAAAAATGAGATGTCAGTCCCTTTTTTACAAATATAGGCTAATAGCCTATACTCTATAATTCATTTTTAGTTGCATGTATTAGATGTAGATGATGCGTGTAATTTGACGAAAATATTATACATTTTAAATGTACAATATATATACTCTACAGGGTGTCCCAAAAAACCCGAAAACTATTGAAATCACCCATAACAATGTAATTGTTAGAGTTTGAATGCCTAAGCACACTGTTGGGACCCCCAAGTGTATAAATTAATGTTTGCCATAAGCATTTCTATGCATGCATATGACGCAGTATAATTTGCTCGTACGCGAAAATGATATTTATGAACAATATCTAAATGTGCATCTCAATCACCATGACCTTCGACATGTCCCCTTTCTCTAGCAACACAAAGCATTTAGCATTTCACTGAGTTGCATTAAATCCCCACGGGCTAAATTTCGTGCACACGGCATTCCAATTTTAACAATGAGTGATTTCAATAGTTTTCGGTTTTTTTGGGACACCCTGTATAATACATTTTTAGTTGCATGTATTTAGATGTAAATGATTGCGCGTAATGTGACGAAAACGTTACTCGATAAAATAAAAATCAAAATCCCTCTTTTGTGAATCATTTGCTGCAGGCATACGTTATGATATAATGTCACCAGACTTGACATGTTTAGTGGGCTTGATTAAAAAAAACACACAAAAAGATTCTTTTCTGCAGCGTTAGCTATATTGGGCTTAAGATTGATGACGGAAAATATGATAATAGCCTTCATGCAGTGGATTAAAAACGCCAAAGATGTACAGAAATAGAAAGGATGATGGTGATGATGATGATGATGATGATGATGATGATGATGATGATGATGATGATGATGATGATGATGATGATGATGATGATGATGATGATGAGATGATGAGATGATGATGAGATGATGATGATATGATGATGAGATGATGATGATGATGACGATGACGATGACGATGACGATGACGATGACGATGACGATGACGATGACGATGATGATGAATTACATTTATATAGCGCACTTTTCATATCGTTCAAATGCGCTTTACAGTTTACATCAAATATTACGTAATAACATACTTTATCCTAACCCACCCGCCAACCTTCCCTGTGGGAGGAAACCGGAGTTTCCGGAGAAAACCTGCGACTTTCGGCAGAGCGTTGGCATACTCTTTTCACATGAGAAATTCAAGAGTCCTGATTGAGAATCGAACCCACGACTTAGAGGCGAAAAGCGATCATGCTAACCCCTGCGCGCCACCGAAGCCCCGTGAAGAAGACAGGCACACCTTATGCACAAAGTGAGAAGATTTTTAGATCCACAAGGTGCAAGGGAAATTGCCTGGCGTAACAATGGCTTAAAGCACCGGGCGCAATCATTGCTTTGACGTAAGCCATATAAAATAAGATTAGAAAAAAAATATGAGATGAATTGGAAGGAGATGATTGAAAACTCTGTAAAGAAAGTAAGGCCTTGCTGTTTGCCTTTTTCCAGTATAACGCGAAGCTTAAACTCCATAATATAATTTTTTGTCAGTATTGCTGATCAATAAGTTTTTATCAACTCTTTTAATTTGTCGTGTAATTTTGCAGTTTGAATTTCAATGTATTGAGTGCATGTTAGCTAACACAAGCTTTAATATGCGTGGGAGCTGTTTTCAGGCCGGTTACGACAATTTGGATACAAGTAGTGATATATAAGTGAAAGAAGATATTTAAAGTGGAAGTCAAGTCCGTTAGCGCCAGAGGTTCTGCGCATAGATTTAGCTCATAACAATTGAGGGACCTTGATGTGAAAATTGCCTAAATTTTGCATGTTTCTTAGTTTTTCTTAACATAAACTCTAGTTCATATTAATTTAGAAGTGTAACGAACTTAAATAGTGTTAGATATTCACAGTAGCGTAGCCAACCTGTCGATTTGTCCCGCTATGCTAATATTTTAACGTTCACTGACTGTGAAAACAATAAATTTCTAAAGAGAAGAATAATTATAATAACTCGAAATTTTCATAGCGGGACAAAATCGTCAGGCTGGTTACGCCACTGGATATTCAGACAGCATATCGTATTTTAAAAAATAGTGAAGTTCAAAATTTAAACAAACAGTTTGTTTACATACGGACTTGATTTCCACATTAACAAATGCAAATTATTCCTCCTCTGCGAGTAATTTTCATCTAATTTTGTCACGAAATTTTGCGGAGCAATTAAAATATCAAAATAGTAAAATTTTGTCCCATTTTCCCCTGTAATTTGATTGGTGATAGTTACACTGAAAAACTAAATCTGATTGGTTATTGTGGTGCAGAGCTTCAAGCTTATTGGCTTATAAATGATGTGATTGATGCTCAAAAATAGTATGATTTGGGAATTAATTAGACTATATTTAACCAATTATATTGCAAGAAAAACTTTAAATTTCAAAATGAAAATAATAAAGGATTCACTCATACTATTCATACGTAATTTCATACGTGCACAGATGTGGAGGAGAACTCTCGATATTTTACCACAAAAGCTTGATCGATTTTCAACGAAACTTTGCATACTTATTGTGATGAGTGGCGAAAGTTCAAACGAGTTAGTCGCTCGTTATGCCACCTGGCCTTGAACAATAAATATTCATGATGTAAAGAAACGAGGAGCGACGAGTGTTGCTTAAAACATTCCGGGTGCAAAAATCCAGAAACTCGAATCGATGCAATTTATCAACTTATGTTATAAATTACGAGCATTCAATTCAACACAAATATAATTTGGAAGTTTTATTCCATAAATAGAGCTAAGAGGTTAGGAAGAAACGACGCTGTGTTGTTTATGTATTGATAGATCTCTTACACGAATGTATATGTGTCGATACCAAGTCGATACTCTGATATTCTGCGGAGAAGAGACAGGTTGTTTTTTACCGAACTCTGTAATACTTTGCAGAGCAACTAAAATTATAATTTAATAATGACCATATCACGTACGGCTAACGTAATTTGAGTACTGTGAGTAATTTCCTGTTTGATCAAAGGTAATGTTTAACCTAGTACTTTATATTTTTATTGCCATAAGTCAAAACGTTGGGACAAATGTCTGGTTGCTTAGCATTATCTATCTAACTTTGCACAATTCTTGGATCCCTAGTCTAAATATGCCTTCATGTTAGGACAAACTTTGTGGGTAGGTGCGACTTCCCCCTCAGCACCCGGTTAGATACGCCCTTGAGTTTAATGACACTGCATGCTAATTTATATTCGATCACTAGCTAAGGGTGTCGTTTTGTATAGTCATTGTATTAACGTGCCGAAACAAGAAGAAACGAAGCCAAGTGCCATATAACAATATAATATAAGACTAAAATAACAAAATGGCGCCGCCCTCTTTTTATACCTACCCAGCATGCATTGCGGTAATCAAAGCAGAGTATGTCGTACACTACAGTCATAACACTGTCTGAGTTATATATTAGACAGATTTAGATAGAGGACGGGAACGTCAAGAGTACGTCAAAATATTGCGTGAGGTCTGGTTCGAGGACGTCGCCGTGTTGTTGACAAAAGAGATTTAGATTTTTATATAGGACGTCAAGAGTACGTGGAATATTTTTTTGGTTTGGAAAATGCATCTTTATTACCGAACACTTGTGTGAATAAATCTATTTCAAGTAAAGGATGATGAACAAAAGGTTTACCATAACAGAGTTTTTAAAAATATAATGAAAGCTATATATGTATGTTACGAACTATTGCGTATCTACGGATTGTCAATGAAACTGAATATAATATATAAAAACTAAACATTTACCAAAAAATTTATTTTTATTTCCATGTTACCTTTAAGATTGTTCCCAAAGGTGTTTTTAAAATAAAATTTTAGTCGTTAAATAGCGTAATGCTCTCGTGATATTTGCTGTATTTGTTTTTTTATCAACGGTTCATGACAATTTGGACATTAGTTTGGACAAAATGAGTTTGCAATCTGTTCGTGATGCTTTAGTTTTTACGCGAGCTCAACGATATATATCTGATGCTGAATTTGTTTTATTGTACGATTACAACTGGTCAAAACCGCTATTCCCTTATTGGAAATTCGAGTCTTTTAATGTTGATGCTTGGGATGACGAGGAATGCAGGACTGAATTACGGTTTGCCAAGAAAGACCTACCTTTACTGAAGCAGCTGTTGGGAATTCCTGAAAAAACACATGTCAACAAGGCACAACATGCTCTGGGGAAGAAGGTCTGTTTATTTTGTTGAAACGATTTGCCTATCCATGCAGATACACCGATATGGTAAGCCGGTTTGGGAGGAATCCAACAGAATTGTGTCTGATCTACAACAAAGTGTTAGACTTGGTGTATGAGCAGCATCATCACCGCCTAGAGAGCTGGAATCAGCCTTTTTTGTCTCCAGAAAAGCTTCAAAGTTATGCTGATGCGATTCATAACAAGGGTGCCCCACTTGACAATTGTTTTGGCTTTGTGGATGGGACTGTTCGCCAAATTGCACGACCAAAGTACCATCAACGAACTATGTACAATGGTCACAAAAGGGTGCATGCAATAAAATTTCAAAGTGTAGTTGTGCCAAACGGTCTGATTGCAAACCTTGCTGGACCCTTCGAAGGTAAACGACATGATAGCACTATCTTACATGAATCAGGTCTTTTAACAAGCCTGGAACAGGTTGCCTTCTACAATAACCAACCCCTCTGCATATATGGTGACCCTGCCTACCCCTTGAG
>NW_021163578.1:0-36138 GCF_004324835.1 Dendronephthya gigantea | reverse complement strand
TTAAGGCCTGATTCACACCCGCTCCTAAGAATTGGGGACCCATGCAGTGTATTATTTTCGGATAGAAAAAGAAATTTACGTACCAGTGACCAAAGACAAAGGGAATCCCAGATTCATATACGACAAGTTTGAACCAGTCTTTAGTCTAAGGTCACTGGTGCCTGAACTAGGCCTAAAATGTGATTTGAATTGACTGAAGGTGTTGTAGAAGCCGCAAGTGAAACGAAGGACGACTGGAACAAAATGGTAGACAATTAAATGAAAATAGTTCGCGCGTTAGTTTAGGCGATTGTATGTGGACGTTTCTAGAACGTGGCTTTAGCGTTCTGTTAAAAAGTGTTTCGTATATTTTCGTCATTCTATTTTGGACACGTGATTTTGGTCAGCTTTGTCAGTGTAAGGTACCAAATATGCTCTGGTATATACGCTTCCTTATACACAGTGGCGTAGCCAGCCTGACGATTTAGTCATGCTAAGCAAATTTTATGTTATTATCATTATTCTTTTTTTTAGAAATTCATTGTTTTCACAGTAAATGATCACCAAATATTAGCATAGCATGACTAAATTGTCGGGCTGGCTACGCCACTGCTTATACACTTCCTTATCGTAAAATATTCTTTCTCGAGAACACACCGTTGGGCATCTCCACTTATCCTCATTTTTCAGAAGTTAAAGATCAATAAAATTGATGATGTTTTTGACGTGAACAAACGTGACTTCTCTTCATGAGTATTTTTACTTGAGTTTACTCAGTATGTGTCATCGCTTTACACAATAATTTAAGTGCTGTTTACACTGGATTTTTGCAGTGATATAGTCAACAAGTCTTTAAAGCCACTTTGAAGAGTTTTGTTTTAGGAAAACAATATTCCTTTATCTGATAGCAACTGTAAATCGCAAAAAAACTCGCAGAATCAGGTGGCTGGATTTCCTCGCCACCACTGGATTGTCACGACAACTTCGGCAATCGTCGGATATACGAAAGATGACGAACGGTATGTTCGACACTACATCCGGAAAACTTCGTAAGTTTTTTGCCAAGATAAATATAGTTGATAGTTCGAAGCATGTAAGGGTTCAAAGGACTGAACTATACATTATTTAAACTAAAAGCGAAGCTGAGTATTTTAAAGTTTGTGTCTTTTTTGTGACATTTTTTATTTTAATTGCTCGTTTTTCTACTGTGGAATTTCGATCACACAGTCCCTGGGTTAAAAACTGTAGGTTTATAAAATTTCTGCGGAATATACGGACCACGGTCCGGGTATGGGTTTTTATACGGACCGCTCGTTAACCAATCAGAATAGAGGATTTGAAAAAGCCATTTATTAAAACCAGTTTTAAGCTCAATCACCTCGTATATGACTATTATGTTAGTCATTCTAACTCGGTGCCTCGTCGGCTGTCAGCACAGATACGACTCGAGTTCGCGGAGTAACTGCTTAAATCTTTGCAAGTGCCGCACCAGAGATACCGAGTGATGTGATAAAAAAAATGAACTGCAAGGAGACGATTTCACTGCAGCAGCTTTTGAATGGCTTTAATAATAGTGTAGTATATAATAATGAAATTATCTATGTATATTATGTATTTGGTTATTTGATTCTACCATTTTAACTTATATCAGTTCTATGATAAAGTATTATAAAATAACATATAACGCGTGTCACTGATTGGTCGAATCCCGTGTTTGGATCAGGGCGTCTAAACGCGAGAATTTAATTCACGTATTGAAATAAAACTTGAAAGACTACTCAGTGATGTTATTATTTTATCAAACAATTACTTTATGGTTACAGTCTTCGCGCGCTTTTCTTCACGCTTGCAACATTCCCCCGTGTTTAGATCAGGCTATCCAAACACAGAAACCATTAGATAATTGTTTAGTGAAGTAAATTATAAATTCATAATAAAATAAATTATGAATTTTCCGAAGTAAAAACAGGGATGATGCGACTAAATATTGCCGTTATATAGGCTATAAATGTTTTCACACTTCCTGCGTACTGGCAATGGCAACTAATAATTATGTGTGATGCATGTATATTATATTGTAAACTGACATCACATTGTGTTCCATTTCAGTTCAAGTACCAAGCCAGCTAGGCTTGAGTCGTGGACAAATCACTCATAGAACAACGATGAGCTGGGTTAACGCAGCCTTTCTGATATCGACCAAAGTTATCCTCGCCGAATTTATTTCCTTTCTCATCGCCACATGGAATACTGGATGGATTATAACTGCAATTTTCGTTATGGCTTTTGAAGGAATCGTGATGAAATGGTCTCGTAAATTTATCATCTCTTTGAATTAAGAAAGCACGGCAATTTTTGCCCTGCTAGTAGAGCACTCGTTTCCGCAAACATTCACGAACTCAACATTCATGCATTTACTACCACTCACAGTTAAAATATCAACTTGAGTTTTTAAGCCTTCGATATAATCAGTTTTGTTGAGACCATCAACGTCATATCGACAAGTCATTCGCCATTTTGAAGAATCGTTCTGTATGGAGTGCATTCTAGCCTTCGACAGCGATCGTTCCTGAAAAAAGATTTCCGAAATCCACTTTTTTCTCCAAATTTATAGGACTGGATGAGTGTCCAAGATACTGTAATATTATCTGCTGACTTAGCGAAATTGCAAAATACTGGAAAGGGTTGATTCTCGTCATCCACGATTGTGTAATGCCCCGAGACTGGTGGGTCATAGCTACCACTAACGTATCCACGGCATGACTTGATTGGCTGGTCACAGCGCCTTCCGTGATAGCCTGGGGCACAGTCACATGTGAAACGTGGCGAATGCAGCATGTCAAAAGGATAACTTGGTTTACACACTCCAGCGTTGAGACAAGGTTGTGAGGTCAGACAACAGTTTGTGTCTTGAAGGCAGTCCTTCTGTGCACCGTTCTAAATTAAGAATTTCAAACGCATTATAATCTCGCACGAAAACCTATTGTTACCCAAAAAATTCTGGAAATTTGCGTCCTATTTTTTGCGCTATAATTTTGCCCTCACTCTACATACTTCTCCAGTGGATTGAAATATTGCAATCATAGATAATTACTGTTATACAAAACATATATTAATGAAACCACACCTCACAAGCAAGTTGTTGATTTCTTTTGAAGGCGAAATAGCTACATTCTTCCATTTGTCTTCCATCTTGAGGACACGTTATGAGACAAACACAAACTACAAGTTTTATCTTCGTCACACATCCGGAACGCCCGACATGTGCAATTTTTCAGACACTTTGCCAGACAACTTCCAATTGTCGTCTCTGATGTATTTTGAAAACTACAGTTATAAGGAATTTTGTCGCGAATCAAGGTCACCCTGTAAAAAGCTTCATTCTGTACGATGTTCAACATTATCACTACGAAACCGATCAACGATCTAAAGACATTAATAATGTTATTGAAATTTTTTTAGGTAATCTTTCGAATTTTCCGCATGGCATTGCTTCACATGTATGACTTGCTGAAATAACTCATCATCGATCTTTTAAACGTTTATACCCACGAAAACATTTGCTTTCCAATTGCGGTCAACATCTCGTGGATTTATATGTTCAATGCCTATTCATACCTGTAATTTAACTAGGATAATTTATCGAGCGACAAGAGATGTTGAGGACGATCAACAAAATCTATTTAATATTACCTGATTTCATTCAGCATACTGCAGAGAAATTGTAGAGAAATTCTGACTTTCTTCGTGACTTCGCTTGGGGAACCGTACTCTCTACCTGATGTGTGATATATTTCAAAATAAGTAAATTTGGAATTATTCCGTGACCTTAATAAATATAAATTAGGAATTTACTGCTATAAAAAGTTGTTGGAATTTTTCCACCCACAATCTCCCTAAGACATTGCCGCAACGAAAAAAAAAGAGATAATTTTGTGAAAATGGCGGTTTTATGTTCATTTCTTAGATTATACTCCGTTAAATAATCCATTAGACCCAATAATTATGTTATTAGTGACAGCTTATTAAAATTGAATGTTTTCTCAGAGACGCTCTTCCATCAAACTGTCAGGAATAACATATTGCGATTTAACTTTTCCACAGCAAGAGATCGAGGGCAATAATTTGTAGCTTTCTTATGACAACGTTCTCGTGTCGACGACGCGTCCTAACCACAAGAAATTTCAGAATAATTTGAATTTTAAAATAAAAATTATATCCATGAATTATGTCGATGACAAATCATATTATATACGATCATTTACGTTTCATCTTAACTTTAAACATCTTCAGGCAAAGTGGAGAAAATTACTAATAAAGATAGTCAAGGATGACTGCGGGTCGTGTATCTTAATTTCTAGTAATTTCGTATGAGTCAAAGCAAGAAGGCAAGATTTTGAAGTCGTCGTTGACATTGTGAAAACTCAATATGGAAAAATGTAATCTGATCGATCTATGACTGATTGAATTTCAGGCTGAATAATTGTAATTTTCATCAATCATCGCAATGCTGCAGATGTTCCTAGAAACTTTGAGTAAGAATATCATAAAACATGGAATCCTTTCGGAGGAAGGTTGCAGATTATTTAGAACTCTGCCGCACTTTCAGAGGATTTTCAGATTTTGTCGTAGAGTTTACATTGCAAAAATATACAAAAATGAAATCTGATTGTATAACAACGATGGAATGCTGTGGAAAATAACTATGATTGATTGATTGACTTACAAACTGAGTAATTGCAATTTTCATCAATCATCACAATACTGCAGATGTTCTTGGAAACTTTACGTAAGGCATCACAAAACATCAGATTCTCTCGACTATTGCAGTGTGTACATGTGTCTATTTGATAAGAAAAGCCAAGTATTATAAGTCATACATTTACAAGCAATATCACAATTACAGATTGTTGAAACAACTATTTTGTGTAATTAGTTTTCTGAGATTCATTAAAAAATCAACCAATAAATAAATGTTGTTGTTTACCAATTTTATATTGTTTACTGTTTATACTGTGTAGAACCTGAAGATTTTTTCGGAACGGACGAATATCTTCAAGACAAGTGGTGAACGCGCTGCGAGCCTCGAGGAAAGGGTGCGAGGAAAATTTTGAAATTAACCCATCACCCGCCAATTTTGGCCTGTTTTAGGCGGCAATTTCTTCTTATGGGCTGCCTCTTTTCATTTTGAGCTACTGAAATTGCCCACTAGCTGTCTGGTCGCTACAATCATAATAAATATCAAATTCCAGGAGAAAGCTGGTTTTCAGTCAGGAAAATTACCCTCCGGACTGTATCGGAGAGAAAAGCTACTTTTTTATCCATGTGTCAACGACCAAAGAAAACCATATAAAAGAAACGATCCTGCTCGATCCAATCCGGAGGATAATTTTCCTGACTAAAAACCAGCCAAGAATATATATATAGGATATTTTCAAGACAAGGTTTGGGAACAACAATCTCGAGTAATCATCTGCAAATAGCGAGTTATTTATATTATAATGTATATTGCACGCTGAGACAAACCCACTACTAAATTAGGATTCAGGATTGTAATATAGTTACAATAAAAATATATATATATATATATATATATATATATATATATATATATATATATATATATATATATATATATATGTTATTAACCAGATTGGAGGTCCTTATAGGGAAATCTTCCCCAAGGTCTCATACCCTAGTGGTAGGGAATTTCTGATTTGATGCACTTAGACGGCTTTTACGTCTTTTTGGAGACCCCTTATAATACAGTAGGTTTAAAGAAAGATTTTTGAAATTCAAACTGGGTATTGGAAATTGAATATAGGTTGTAGTAACACATGCATGTAGATGTAATCTAGAACATTATTTATAAAAGTTTCGTTCATCACAATATATTTATAGTATTATGAGTTTTCACTTGGTGTTTCATGTGTTAAAGAAAGACAGGGGCAAAAGCTTCGCTAGATCTTATCACCAGCTCGCAAAACAACTTCAAAAGCAAATATATAAAGCAATCAATTTTCAAAATTTTTTTGCTCGGCGCCAATCATGGTGGCTATCGTCAACCTCTCCCCACAATCTTGAAAATATTGCTACGCCCCTGGATTAGAAACTATAGGTTTACAAAAATATCCGGTTTTGTTTCTGTTTTTCTGTATCGAAACGATCGAAAAAACACGATATGGAATTTAATTATTCAATTTTTTGAAAAAAGTGGAGTAGAAAGTTTTTTCACTATTCTTATTATTTGAAAGTTAATTGTTTTTATCCAGCGCTTGTGTGCATAATAATAAGCCTGACGTGAGGTATGCGTACTGAAATATCAGACCGAGGCTTTTTAGTATGAACCGAGCGACAAAAAAGCGAGTTCATGCAAAAAATCCAGACCGAACCAGCTGAAAAATCCAGACAGTACAGACGCGACCGAACAAATGAGGTCATTAATTTGTTGTAAATATGGTTGAACTGCATCAGACATCCGGGATACTGGTCCAGATACGGAATATACGGACCACGGTCCCGGTATGGGTTTTTATACGGACCACTCGTCAACCAGTCAGAATAGAAGATTTTAAAAAGCCATTTAATAAAACCAATTATTCTGCTCACTTTTGTCGTATATGACTAATAGCTAACGCAGCGGCGCTGCGTGCCTCGTCGGCTATCAGATACGACTCGATTTCGCAGAGTAGCTGTTAAATCTTCGCAAGTGCTGGACCAGAGATACCGAGTTATGTGATAAAAAAAATGAACTGCAAGGAGACGATTTCACTGCAGCATCTTTTAAATGGCTTTAACAATAGTATAGTATATAATGATAAAATTATCTGATATATATATATTATGTATCACATTATTTGATTCTACCAGATGTTTAACTTATATCAGTTCTATATGATAAGGTATTATAAAATAACATGTATATATAACGCGTTTTCTGATTGGTCCAAGCCCGTTTGGATCAGGCCATCCCAACGCGAATTTAATTCGCGTATTGAAATAAAACTTGAAAGACTACTCAGTGATGTTGTTGTTATTTTACAAAACAATTACTTTATGGTTACAGTCTTCGCTTTTCTTAAAGCTTGCAATATTCCCCCGTGTTTAGATCAGACTATCCGAACACAGAAATCATTAGATAATTTTTTGGTGAAGTAAATTATAAATTTATATTATAGAAAAAAATTATAAATTTTCTGAAGTAAAAACAGGGATGATTCAACTAAATATTGCTGTTATAGCTATAGGCTATAACTGTTTTCACACTTCCTGCGTACTGACAAACTTGGCAACTCATTATGTATATTATATTGTAAAAATGCATGTATTGTATAGTATAATAATTTTAGTTCAAGTACCAAGCCAGGTTTGAGTCGTGGACAAATCACTCATAGAACAACGATGAGCTGGGTTAACGCAGCCTTTCTGATATCGACCAAAGTTATCCTCGCCGAATTTATTTCCTTTCTCATCGCCGCATGGAATACTGGATGGATTATAACTGCAATTTTCGTTATGGCTTCTGAAGGAATCGTGATGAAATGGTACCGTAATTTATCATCTCTTTGAATTAAAAAGCACGGCAATTTGTCGCCGCTAGTAGAGCACTCGTTTCCGCGAACATTTACGAACTCAACATTCATGCATTTACCACCAGTAAAAGTTATAATGTCGACTTGAGTTTTTAAGCTTCGATATAATCAGTTTTGTTGAGACCATCAACGTCATATCGACAAGTCATTCGCCATTTTGAAGAGTCGTTCTGTATGGAGTGCATTGTAGCCTTCGACAGGCGGTAAAATTCCCAGTTTGGGGTTTTGGCATTTTTAGGATCGTTCCTGATAAAAGGATTCTGAAACTCTGCTCTCTTTCCAAATTTATAGGACTGGATGAGTGTCCAAGACACTGTAATATTATTGCGACTTACGAAATGCAAACTACTCGAAAAGGTTGATTTCGTCATCCGATGATTGTGTAATGCCCGAGACTGGTGGGTCATGGCTACCGTTAACTGCGCTAAGTATCCACGGCATGATTTGATTGGCTGTCACAGCGGCTTCCGTGATAGCCTGGGGCACAATCACATGTGAAACGTGGCGAATGCAGGATGTCAGAAGGATAACTTGGTTTACACACTCCACATTGAGACAAGGTTGTGAGGTCAGACAACAGTTTGTGTCTTGAAGGCAGTCCTTCTGTGCACCGTTCTAAATTAAGAATTTCAAACACATTATAATCTCGCGCGAAAACCTACTGTTAGCCAAAAAATTCTGAAAATTTGCGTCATATTTTTTGCGCTATATTTTGCCCTCACTCTACATACTTCTCCAGAGGATTGAAATATTGCAATCATAGATAATTACTGTTATACAAAACATATATTAATGAAACCAGACCTCACACGCAAGTTGTTGATTTCTTTTGAAGGCGAAATAGCTACATTTTCCATTTTGTCTTCCATCTTGAGAGACACGTTATGAGACAAACACAAACTACAAGTTTTATCTTCGTCACACATTCGCAACGCCCGACATGTGCAATTTTTCAGACACTTTGCCAGACAACTTCCAATTGTCGTCTCTGATGTATTTGAAAACTACAGTTATAAGAATTTTGTCGAATCGTGTCACCCTGTAAAAAGCTTCATTCTGTACGATGTTCAACATTATCACTACGAAACCGATCAACGATCTAAAGACATTAATAATGTTATTGAAATTTTTTTAGGTAATCTTTCGAATTTTCCGCATGGCATTGCTTCAATGTATGACTTGCTGAAATAACTCATCATCGATCTTTTAAACGTTTATACCCACGAAAACATTTGCTTTCCAATTGCGGTCAACATCTCGTGGATTTATATGTTCAATGCCTATTCATACCTGTAATTTAACTAGGATAATTTATCGAGCGACAAGAGATGTTGAGGACGATCAACAAAATCTATTTAATATTACCTGATTTCATTCAGCATACTGCAGAGAAATTGTAGAGAAATCTGACTTTCTTCGTGACTTCGCTTGGGGTAACCGTACTCCTTACCTGATGTGTGATATATTTCAAAATAAGTAAAATTGGAATTATTCCGTGACCTTCATAAATGTAGCTAAATTAGGAATTTACTGCTATAAATTTTTTTGGAATTTTTCTACCCACAATCTCCCTAAGACATTGCCGCAACGAAAGTGATAATTCTGTGAAAATGGAGGGTTTATGTTTATTTCTTAGATTACTCCGTTAAATAATCCGTTAAACCCAATAATTATGTTATTCCGGACAGCTTGTTGAAATTAAATGTTTTTTCAGAGACGCTCTTCCATCAAACTGTCAGGAATAACATATTGCGATTTAACTTTTCCACAGCAAGAGATCGAGGGCAACAATTGGTAGCTTTCTTATGACAACGTTCTCGCGTCGACGACGCGTCCTAACCACAGGAAATTGCAAAATAATTAGAATTTTGAAATAAAAATTATATCATGAATTATGTCGATGACAAATCATATTATATATCATCATTTACGTTTCATCTTAACTTTAAATATCTTCAGGCAAAGTGGAGAAAATTACAAATAAAGATAGTCAAGGATGACTGCGGGTCGTGTATCTTAATTTCTAGTAATTTCGTATGAGTGAAAGCAAGAAGGCAAGATTTTGAAGTCGTCGTTGACATTGTGAAAACTCAATATGGAAAAATGTAATCTGATCGTAGGTATAAGAAACGATGATGATAGAGAGTGATTATGACTGATTGAATTACAGGCTGAGTATATTGTAATTTTCATCAATCATTGCAATGCTGCAGATGTTCTTAAAAACTTTGAGTAAGAATATAAAAAACATGGAATCCTTTCGGAGGAAGGTTGCAGATTATTTACAACTCTGCTGCACTTTCAGAGGATTTTCAGAGCCGCCATTTCAAAGAAGGCAGGATTTTGTCGTAAAGTTTACATTGCATAATATACAAGAAATGAAATCTGATCGTACATAACAACGATTGGACATGCTGTGGAAAATAACTATGATTGATTGATTGACTTATAGACTGAGTAATTGCAATTTTCATCAATCATCACGATACTGCATCCAGATGTTCTTGGAAACTTTACGTAAGGCATCACAAAACATCAGATCCTCTCGACTATTGCAGTGTGTACATGTGTCTATTTGATAAGAAAAGCCAAGTATTATAAGTCATACATAACTGTGTGGTTAAATTTGTGTCTGAATTCATCATCATCTATACGCGTTTTGGGGAAAAGTGAGTTAAGAGTACCTTTTTTCAATATTGTACAAGTGTTTTTTCGATTGTCGTAGGAGCAGGAAATTATAAGCTATAGGAATTACCCCCGTTCGATAGTACATTTTCAAACATATTTCATTTAAATACGTGAAAAGTGCGTGAATATCTTTACATTGAATGACATTCGGTGTACAAATCAATAAATGTGAATATATTCTCACCGTTCTATTCCCACTGCACAATACCATAGCTGAAAATAAACTAAGAATGGGGACAAAATGATTTCAGCTAAGAGTAAAGTGCGGCGAGAGACGGTGTCGCAGCCGAGGGGAGGTGGGTGGGACGAAAATTCCTTCCTGTATATGCAGCCAGGTCGTCTTCGTGGCAAAATGTGAAAATTTGCTGTTTTCCCGGTCTTTTATACCAACCGTGTTTATTCATGCGATTACTCTGGTGCTGCTTATATTTGCATTAAGTTTTAACGCATTAATATGGTATTGTTTAGCGAAGCGCCCAGTGAGAATAGGGTGTAATATTGTGCGGTAGCGACACTCCTCCAACCAATGTGTTTAGCTATAGCTTCGTCGGAGGCGCCCAGTAGTGACAACATTATAGAACAACCTGCCTGGAAGCTGTGGGCGGTACTTCTTTAGACGATTGGTAACAGCCGAGCCAAGAAAAGAGCGTTAGTAACGCAACCTTTGGGGTCCGTGGAGCGAAATAGAAAACCCTGGCGTAAGTTGACGTGCATTCTGTCACACAGGAGGACGTATAACTGAAGGTTAGCGATCGGGGACAGGAGGATGGCGAAGGGGAAGGCTTCACAGCGAACACATGGGTGTGCTTTCCCCGAAGTGTCTTACCGCAGGTGTGGCGATTTAAAAACCCTCGTTACCAGGCAGACACATGACATTATTCGTTTTCAAGCGTTCTAAGTGAGAAACACGATCGCCGGAGTAGAGATCCAGGCAGAAAAAGGCTAATATCATGTTGTGATAAAGACGCCTTGATTGAATTGCACATGCAATGCCAAAAACGGGTTGTTTTGGCGTCACTTGTTCTTCGCGGACAGACTTCAGATAATTAGAGACAGTTGGGTGACAGGGTGGGCTACCAAAGCCCACGGAAGGGACATCAGAGCGATCAAGAGGGCCCAGCGATGTAAATATTGCCTTTAACTTGGCAATATAGTTGTCGGTCGTACCTGACGCGAGCCTGGTAGGACACTTGCAGGTTGCACGTCCAATAGAGGTACCCAAAAATGGTCAGGCGTCCGAGTCAAAACGTTTGTTTAACCTGTTTTATCTTTTCAAATCAGGAAGCGGATCACATCCCCAGTTGAAGCAGAAATCAACGTTTTTGGCTGTGGAAGAGACGCCAAGAATACCTCCTCGTCTTCCTGTAAACGGGACTTCTGACACTCGTACGGCTTTTGGCCTCTGACGGACTGGAGGGATTGGAAGCGAGCGTTGTTATTCGGTAAATCTATATATGCCGACGTTTGGTGAATAAACTCGATGGAATGTTTGTTTTGAAATTCACACCGTTGAAATCCACATCGTTAGCATAATGGCATTTGGGGCAACATTCAGCTGGTTTCCACAAACGAGGAACATCACAGTACACGTGCCTGAACAGTACGGAAACGTTAGTATGCAGAACGGATCCTGAAGACCCACAGGTCCCATGGCAGTGGGCGGGTCCCGAAGCCGAAAATCCTTAATCAGGGAAAAGTAAGACACCAGTAGCGCCCTTTTTCCCAACATGAATGAAGTAGAACAACGATGTTTTAGTAACGGCCACCAGTAGCGCCTGGGTGTAAGATCCGGAACGACGACAGAGAACGGGCAGCGTTGGGTTTGAAGAAACTTTAGAAGCGGACCGATTAGCACAAACGGGGGAAAATCATTGGAGACTAAAAACGCCTGACTACGCTTGGTATGGAGAACGTGATTGTAACCACTCTTGTCATGCATGACTGTTTGGTAGTGGTCCTTTTTAACATAACGTGGGGGATCAGTGAGTTTGTCCAAAGAGAAAGGGAGATCTTTAATCCAAAGATTCAAAAATCGAAAGAAAGTGCGCGCCAGGCACATAATTCCGGTGGAGCAAAGCGCAGATGATTTCCCGTAAACAATAAACGTAATCTATAGCTTTAACAAGTACATAATTCATAAACAGTTCTAAACCGTTTTAATACCGCTACCACCAAGACGTAGATTCGCCCCTATTTTGGTCGCCTCAACGAAAAATATAGCTAAGTACTCCCAAATGGGTAATTACGTAAATAAACGTATCAAAATCCACGGCGTGTGTAGAACAATCCGAATCTAAGCCTGGTACGTAACAACGCAGAATATATTTTTAAAGTTTGTTTGATTTTTACAACATTGAAGTTCGTTTATATGTGTTGCAGAATCTATAAAAATCACAATATTCATCAGGAGCGTAAGTCCGGGTTTACACCGGTCGCAATTCATAGGTGAGCTATATTGCTGGAACACAGGCAGCATTAATCCATACCGCCTCACTAAAGCATTAGAGGTACGTGAAACTTATACCGGTTTGAGAAAAACGTAAACAATTTTTTAAGACTTCAAGGAAAGCACCATGAATTTCTATCGCTGGATCGCAAGCCAGCAATTTTGTTCGTCTCAACTAAATGCAAAAGCGTAAATAAATTGTAAATGGGAAATTGCCTCAACAAAAACTTAAATTCACACCTCTTCTCCAAAAGCGTATGGACTGGTAACCTATACTCGCACACCAACAAATGAAAAGCCGTAAATGAATCTAGACTGGTACAGCAAACGCATCATAAATTACACTGCTGCCCCAAAAGTGCGTGGAAGTAAGTTATATGGCTTCCACAAAAGCATAAATCTAGATTGCATGGTTCAATTCAGCATCGTAAGTCCCTACTGCTTCACCAAAAGCGTTCAGAGGTTGCTTCACCCAAAGCGGAAGTAGATTTAAACCAGTTCAATAAAGCATCTTAATTCATAAACCTATATATCGCTTCACCTAAAGCGTCGACTGGGTAATCTTATATCGCTTCGACAAAAGCGTAAACCAATCTAGGTCAGTTCAATAAAGCAGCATAAATCTCAAAGCGCTTCACCAAAAGCGTAGACTGGGAGGCGTATATCGCTTCAACAAAAGCGTAAATAAATCTAGATTGAGTTCAAGAAAAACATCGTAAATCTATACCGCTTCACCAAAAGCGTAGAGGTACTTATGCCGCTTGGACAAAAAGCATGCGTAAACATTTTATTTATGTATTTTAACCAAATGCAACAAAAGGCCTATAAATTTATATCACTTAAACGCAAGTGTAGGTAATCTTGGCCATCTCAACAAAGGCGTAATTAAACCGAAGTGGCAAATTGCTTCAACAAAGGTATCATAAATCTAAACCCTTAATTCAAATCAAAAGGAATTTGATGCCGCCTCAACAAAGGCGTAAAGAATGTATATCCTGTACTAGACCAAAGGCAAAAAATTTCCTATATGTCTTTCAAAACGCGGGGGAGATATAACAGTGGTATTAGTATACTAAGGAACAACTATAATAATTATAGGATACAAAGCTCCCGCCCTCAACCCGTTACCTAATCTAGCAACAGGCAAGTATGGAAAGGGTTATACACACGAAACGTCGACCCGGTGAGAAGCACGACATCCGACTCAGCCTCTGAACACGGGTATCCCGTCGTAGACAGAATGTAAGGCGTACCAAGAGTGCCTCTCCCAATGAACAGAAAGCAAAGTAGGAATTGCACTATCAGAAGGAAAACGAGACATGTGGACAAATCCCGTAAGCTTTTGAAGGAGGAGCTTAAAAAACCCTGTCCCTTACAACGAAGCTAAGCCTAAAGCACTAACCCTGCCGAGTAAAAACAATACGAAGAGAAACCTGCACTGGGTATACGCGGCTCTTGAGGCTGTACTGGCGGATTTACGGGGTTATTGATCTCGACTGCAATATCGTTTAACTGTACGGCTTGCTGAGGTGGTTTGTTCTGCTAAAACCGCATCAATATCCACTGCCAGAGGTTGAACGGCTGGGTCGTCCATATCCAACTTATAGCTCGGCTGCGACACTCCCACAGCAAAAAATTCCTTCCTGTATATGCAGCCAGGTCGTCTTCGTGGCAAAATGTGAAAATTTGCTGTTTTCCCGGTCTTTTATACCAACCATGTTTATTCATGCGATTACTCTGATGCTGCTTATATTTGCATTAAGTTTTAACGCATTAATATGGTATTGTTTAGCGAAGCGCCCAGTGAGAATATACATATATTCCGCTTTACGTGAACATACTGTACAGTTTTTTATTTCTATGGACCTTTTGGTAATTACGTCACAACATTATCGCTTTAGATGGATTTCAGTTTTACTCTCACAAGCCACGTGCAAAGATGCAAAACATCCTTCTACAACACATGCGTGAAAAGAATTTTTCATTTTGACAAATAAGTATGGAAATACGACATAATACGACATACGCCAGAATGAGGCTCGTGGTCTTGGCCCCTCCGGCTCGTTTTCGTGTTATGGCTTATTTCTGCATTTATTGGTCAAAATGAAAAATCTCTTTTATGCATGTGTTGAAGAAGGATGTTTTGCATCTTTGAACGTGGGTCGTGAGAGAAAAACTTGAAATATGGTTGGTTATAAATTTAAAACGTTGTGACGTTAAAGTCTTGTGACGTAATTACCGAAAAGGTCTACTCAGTTCGGCTCCATTTTGAAATATTGTTTCGGGGGGGTGATTGCCTCTAGTGACTTGCGAAGCATGCGCAGCAAGCGATGCGCAGTGACGAATCGCTTACGTCGAGAAAGTATTCTCGTGAGACCAATTTGTCATCATCTGTAAGATTTCAGAAACCGAGACTCCCCGACTCAACGCTTCATAAGTAGAAGCTCCTAGGATGGAAAATATCTGTGTTTATCCCTGCCAACTGCAACAAATTTTTAATCCGTCCGGCAAAGGTCGATAATGTAACAGATTTATGAGGAAAAATGTACGACGATTTTCATAACATTTTAAACATGTCAAACTTGACACAAATCTTTCTTATCGTCAAATTTTGCATGAAAGCTAGATTTTAGGGATTCGATCTCCTAGTTTAGATGTCCTTGACAATCCCGGTTAGTTAAAGGATACACCCTCCGGATAAAAAGTTCTAAACCGTAGGTCTTTCTTAACAAGATCCCAAGATCTGTCTGGGCTGCAAGAACATAAGTAACCTCCAAGTATAAGAATACTTCGGTCGAGAAGGTCTCAAATGAAAGATACCTTCAAGCAATTTAGATACTAACGGATGAGACCCGACTTTATTTGATTCAGGTAAAACTGCCGACAAAACTGATCGTTAGACATAAAGGTCGTATACCCCCCTCCTTAAACTGATCTTTGAGAATTTCCAAGATCATATTTAAAGACACTGATCCATCTTTAACTCTATCTCGACGAAAAACTATATATCCAGGAACATTTATGGTACAATCCGGTATTGAGTCTTTAAGCCAAGTCAACGTTTCAGTGATAAATCCCAAATCAATATATTTATAACATGAAGTCAGTTATTTCATCTAATTTTTGAGCTAACGACCTCACATTTCTTAACAGAAGGTTGGATACGTTAAATGTCGATGTCATTGAAAGGTTATTTGAAAGCAGGACTTTTGCAATTTAATATCATTAAGAGCGATATTAATACAATTGGATGGGCGAATATGACCTGTACCCAAGTCCCGTACTGGTCCAGTGTGCGGTTTATGGATTGGGCACAGCCTCGTCCCCGGCGCGTTTTATTAATAGGGAGCTTTAGCAGTGACTACGAGTACGACTACGAGTACGAAATTCGTCATTCTCGCGCGTTGTTTGTTTATACGCCATCAGTCAAAACTCGTAGTCGCCGAGCTTTTGAGTACGAAATTTGCCAAAAAACTCGTACTCAAACGCCCAACGACTACGAGTTTTGGCTGATGGCGTAAGCAAACAACGCACAAGAATGACGAATCTCGTACTCGTAGTCGTACTCGTAGTCGCTGCTAAAGCTCCCTAATCACAAACATTACTACTACGCGATTAATAAAACACGCGCGGGAGACGAGGCTGGATTGGACATTTGTTTCGGTCTTTGGGAGTGATACTGTTTGCTACTTTTCGTTTAGGGTAATTTGTTTTCTCTGGGATTTTCCGATGCTGGTCCTTTCGGCAATTCTTCGTAAACAAAATTTGGTCGGTTAAATTGCCTCTTCATGAGAGACTTTCGTTTGCTTTTCCTGTTGTTGTTTTTTATGGAATATATTATGTTTCAGCCGTTTCTACTAATCTAGCTGGTTATTGAAACAGGGTTCCACTTCTATTATGGGTTGTTGTGTACGAACGTTGATATAGTTTGACCCAGCAAGTTCATTTACATTACCTGCAGAGCGAGTGTGGTTTTCGACTCTAGGCGTCTTGCATAATAATATTGTGTTATCCAAACTTGAATTGTTGGGGGGCACTGACTCGTATTCATTAACATTTTTTGAATGAGCACAATTTCCATATTCAGTCGAGCGATTTGTTGATGTTGTTCATTCTATGTATCGTCGGGCGACTTATTATTATGCTTTATACAATTTTGTAAATGAGATATTGTGGTCGTCAGGTAGCAGATAGAATCGGATAAAGTTTTAATAGCTTCAACGTTTGTCGACTGACCCGGATAAGGTTTTCAATATCAGAACGTATTCAGAACATATTATTTTGCAAAGGTCTTCCATAATGTCTTTCGCTTTTTCTCCTTCCATACATAACAAGCTCATGTTATGTTATTGTTAGATCCACCTGGTTGTCTCCATGAGCCGTTTAGGCTTAATTTTTCCCTTACAAATTACTTCAAAAGAACTAAATCTCCGGTCCATGCAAAGCGTGGCTTCGTGGCAAACATTACAGCGTTTATCTTCGTTAATCTTCGTTAATTTTTCAATTGTAATCGAGATTCATAGAACTATACTGCGAACTCTATTTCGAGTGACATATAGTAAACAAGACCTAAAAACGAAGTAATTAATGAATATCTGCTGTGTATAAACTTTTCGGAAGACGGAAAATTATGTTCATAGGATCATAACTGGAAATTAAAGGCCCGTTTACACTTGCAATTTTTTTCTGCGATTTTCTTCTTTTGTTAGATATGAACGATTGAATTAGTTACTAATATTTCAATAGAAGCTCGCACACATCAGGGCATTCGTGATCTATATAACTCGTTCACATCTATCAAAAGAGGAAAATCGCACATACAAAGTGTAAACGGGCCTATAGACAACAAAAGAAGAAAGCCATCACTATATGGTACGTTTTTACGTAAATATTAATACAATAAAGATTAAAAGAAATAATTTGAACGGTGATTTTACCTCTAGCTTGGAATGGATGTCTTCCATCGCATACATGATATAAGACTCGCATGTCAATCTCCCAGGGAAATTAAAGGTAGAGACTTCAGTTACACAGAAATTGAAGGTAGAGCCTTCAACAGCTGTCGGACTGTCCACAACATTAAGCTCGGGAAATACCGTAGCTCCGAATGTCTTCATATTATCATCATCGGGCCATTTCTTTAAGAACTGAAGTGCTTTGGTAAATTTTGAATGATAACGCTCACGAGGCTGCATGTTTAGGACAAAATACAATGATTAAGTCCTGATTCACACTTGCTCCTAAGAATCGGGCACCCATGCAGTGTATTATTTTCCGATAGAAAAAGAAATTTACGTACCAGTGACCTAAGACAAAGGGAAACCCAGATTCTTATACGACAAGTTTGAACCAAGTCTTTGGTGCGCAAAATCCTTTGTCTGTTGGAAAACAATACAAATGATTCCAAGTCTGAACTAGGCCTGAAATGCGATTTGAATTGACTGAAGGTGTTGTAGAAGCCGCAAGTGAAACGAAGGGCGACTGGAACAAAATGGTAGACAATTAAATGAAAATAGTTCTCGCGTCAGTTTAAACGATTGTATGTGGACGTTTCTAGAACGTGGCTTTAGCGTTTCGTTAAAAAGTGTTTCGCATATTTTCGTCATTCTATTTTGGATCCGTGATTTTGGTCAGCTTTGTCAGTGTAAGGTACCTAATATGCTCTGGTATATACGCTTCCTTATACAATTTCAAACGTAAAAATATTCTTTCTCGAGACATGCCGTTGGGCATCTCGACCTAAGTCAAATTTTCAGTAGTTAAAGATCAATAAAATTGATGATGTTTTTGACGTGAACAAACATGACTTCCCTTCATGAGTATTTTTACTTGAGTTTACTCAGTATGTGTCATCGCTTTACACAATAATTTGAATGCTATTTACGCTGGATTTTTTGCAGTGATATAGTCAACAAGTCCTTAAAGCCACTTTTCCCTTCTGAAGCAGAAGTTCCAAACGACGATCGCTAGACAGGGGCGGATCTAGGGTAAGTCCAGTCAGTCGCGTATTTTTCGCAGCCAAGTGCAATTAAATATTCAAATTTGTCTTTAAATTTTAACAATTAACTTCCCTCATAATTGTAATGAGAAATTCATACCATGGTCCAGTTTGAAGAGTTTTGTTTTAGGAAAACAATATTCCTTTATCTGGGAGCAAGGGTGAATCGCAAAAAAACTCGCAGAATCAGGTGGCAGGACTTGCTCGCCACCACTGGATTGTCACGACAACTTGGCAATCTCGATATACGAAAGATGACGAACGGTATGTTCGACACTACATCCGGAAAACTTCGTAAGTTGTTTTGCCAAGATGAATATAGTTTTATAAACAAACCAGTTTTTTGCTCACTCTCGTCGTATATGACTATTATGTTAGTCATCCTAACTCGGTGCCTCGTCGGCTGTCAGCACAGATACGACTCGAGTTCGCGGAGTAACTACTTAAATCTTGCAAGTGGCGGACCAGAGATACCGCGAGATGTGATAAAAAAATGAACTGCAAGGAGACGATTTCACTGCAGCAGCTTTTAAATGGCTTTAATAATAGTATAGTATATAATGATAAAATTATCTAAGTATATAGTATTATATGTATAGTATATAGTATATCTCGTTATTTGCATGATTCTACCATTTTAACTTATATCAGTTCTATATATAATAACGTATTATAAAAAAACACGTATATAACTCGTGTTCTGATTGGTCGAATCTCGGGTTTGGATCAGGGCGTCCAAACGCGAGAATTTAATTCGCGTATTGAAATAAAACTTGACAGACTACTCAGTGATGTTGTTGTCATTTTATAAAACAATTACTTTATGGTTACAATCTTCACGCGCTTTTCTTAACGCTTGCAACATTCCCCCCTGTTTAGATCAGGCTATCCAAACACAGAAACCATTAAATAATTTTTAGTGTAGTAAATTATAAATTTATAATAGAATAACTTATGAATTTTCCGAAGTAAAAACAGGGATGATGCGACTAAATTTTGCTGTTATATAGGCTATAACTGTTTTCACAGTTCCAGCATGCTGCCAAACTTGGCAACTCATTATGTGATCAATGTATATTATATTGTAAACTGCCATCACATTGTGTTCCATTTCAGTTCAAGCACCAAGCCAGGTTTGAGTCGTTGACAAATCACACATAGAACAACGATGAGCTGGGTTAAAGCAGCCATTCTGATATCGACCAAAGTTATCCTCCCCGTTGCCCTTTCCTATATGATTGCATGGAATACTGGAGGGATTATAACTGCAATTTTCCTTATGGCTTTGAAGGAATCGTGATGAAATGGTCTCTTTTTGATCATCTCTTTGAATTAAAAAAGCACTGCAATTTGTCGCGTGGCTAGTAGAGCACTCGTTTCCGCGAACGTTTACGAACTCAACATTCATGCATTTACCACCAGTAAAAGTTATAATGTCGACTTGAGTTTTTAAGCCTTCGATATAATCAGTTTTGTTGAGAGCATCAACGTCATATCGACAAGTCATTCGCCATTTTGAAGAGTCGTTCTGTATGGAGTGCATTCTAGCCTTCGACAGGCGGTAAAACTCCCAGTTTGGGTTTTCGGAATTTTTAGGATCGTTCCTGAAAAAAGATTTCCGAAATCCACTTTTTTTTCCAAATTTATAGGACTGATGAGTGTCCAAGATACTGTAATATTATCTGCTGACTTAGCGAAATTGCAAAATACTGGAAAGGGTTGATTCTCGTCATCCACGATTGTGTAATGCCCCGAGACTGGTGGGTCATAGCTACCACTAACGTATCCACGGCATGACTTGATTGGCTGTCACAACGCTTCCGTGATAGCCTGGGGCAATCACATGTGAAACGTGGCGAATGCATGTCAAAAGGATAACTTGGTTTACACACTCCAGCTTGAGACAAGGTTGTGAGGTCCGACAACAGTTTGTGTCTTGAAGGCAGTCCTTCTGTGCACCTTTCTAAATTAAGAATTTCAAACGCATTATAATCTCGCGCGAAAACCTATACTGTTAGCCAAAAAATTCTGAAATTTGCGTCTATTTTTTGCGCTATAATTTTGCCCTCACTCTACATACTTCTCCAGGATTGAAATATTGCAATCATAGATCATTACTGTTATACAAAACATATATTAATGAAAGCCAGACCTCACAGCAAGTTGTTGATTCTTTTCAAGGCGAAATAGCTACATTCTTCCATTTTGTCTTCCATCTTGAGAGACACGTTATGAGACAAACACAAACTACAAGTCTTATCTTCGTCACACATCTGGACGCCCGACGAGCAATTTTTCAGACACTTTGCAGACAACTTCCAATGTCGTCTCTGATGTATTTTGAAAACTACAGTTATAAGGAATTTTGCGAATCAAGGTCACCCTGTAAAAAGCTTCATTCTGTACGATGTTCAACATTATCACTACGAAGCCGATGAACGATCTAAAGACATTATAATGTTATTGAAATTTTTTAGCTTTTTTTATCTTTCGAATTTTCCGCATCCATGCTTCACATGTATGACTTGCAATAACTCATCATCGATCTTTTAAACGTTTATATCCACGAAAACGTTTGCTTTCCAATTGCGGTCAACATCTCGTGGATTTATATGTTCAATGCTATTCTTACCTGTAATTTAACTACTATAATTTAACGAGCGACAAGAGATGTTGAGGACGATTAACAAAATCTATTTAATATTACCTGATTTCATTCAGCATATTGCAGAGAAATTGTAGAGAAATTCTGACTTTCTTCGTGACTTCGCTTGGGGAACCGTACTCTCTACCTGATGTGTGATATATTTCAAAATAAGTAAATTTTGAATTATTCCGTGACCTTCATAAATATAACTTAGGAATTTACTGCTATTAAAAGTTGTTGGAATTTTTCCACCCACAATCTCCCTAAGACATTGCCGCGTCAAAAAAGAGATAATTTTGTGAAAATTGCGGTTTTATGTTCATTTCTTAGATTGCTCTGTTAAATAATTCGTTGGACCCAAAAAATTATGTTATTCGTGACAGCTTGTTAAAATTAAATGTTTTTTCAGAGACGCTCTTCCATCAAACTGTCAGGAATAACATATTGCGATTTAACTTTTCCACAGCAAAGATCAAGGGCAATAATTTGTAGCTTTCTTATGACAACCTTCTCGGGTCGACGACGCGTCCTAACCACAGGAAATTGCAGAATAATTTGAACTTTGAAGTAAAAATTATATCAATGAATTATGTCGATGACAAATCATATTATACATGATCATTTACGTTTCATCTTAACTTTAGACATCTTCAGGCAAAGTGGAGAAAATTACAAATAAAGATAGTCAAGGATGACTGCGGGTCGTGTATCTTAATTTCTAGTAATTTCCTATGAGTCAAAGCAAGAAGGCAAGATTTTGAAGTCGTCATTGACATTGTGAAAACTCATAATGGAAAAATGTAATCTGATCGTAGTTATAAGAAACGATGGTGATAGAGAGTGACTATGACTGATTGAATTTCAGGCTGAGTAATTGTAATTTTCATCAATCATCGCATTGATCGCAATGCTGCAGATGTTCTTAGAAACTTTGAGTAAATAAAATATAAAACATGGAATCCTTTCGGAGGAAGATTGCTGATTATTTACAACTCTGCCGCACTTTCAGAGGATTTTCAGAGCCGCCATTTCAAAGAAGGCAGGATTTTGTCGTAAAGTTTACATTGCAAAAATATACAAGAAATGAAATCTGATCGTACATAACAACGATGGAGACATGCTGTGGAAAATAACTATGATTGATTGATTGACTTACAGACTGAGTAATTGCAATTTTCATCAATCATCATAATACTGCAGATGTTCTTGGAAACTTTACGTAAGGCATCACAAAACATCAGATTCTCTCGACTATTGCAGTGTGTACATGTGTCTATTTGATAAGAAAAGCCAAGTATTATAAGTCATACATAACTGTGTGGTTAAATTTGTGTCTGAATCCACCATCATCTATACGCGTTTTGTAAAAGTGAGTTAAGAGTACCTCGTTTTCAATATTGTACAAGTGTTTTTTCGATTGTCGTAGGAGCGGGAAATTATAAGCTATAGGAATTACCCCCGTTCGATGGTACATTTTCAAACATATTTCATTTAAATACGTGAAAAAGTGCGTGAATATCTTTACATTGAATGACATTCGGTGTACAAATCAATAAATGTACATATATTCCGCTTTACGTGAACATACTGTGCAGTTTTTCATTTCTATGGACCTTTTGCTAATTATGTCACAACATTATCGCTTTAAATTTCGAACCACCTTAAAAATGGATTTCAAGTTTTACTCTCACAAGTTACGTGCAAAGATGCAAAACATCCTTCTACAACACATGCATGAAACGAATTTTTCATTTTGACAAATAAGTATGGAAATACGACATAACGCCAGAACAAGGCTCGTGGTCTTCGCCCCTCCGCCTCGTTTTCGTGTTATGGCTTATTTCCGCATTTATTGGTCAAAATAAGAAATCTCTTTTATGCATGTGTTGAAGAAGGATTTTGCATCTTTGAACGTGGCTCGTGAGAGAAAAACTTGAAATCCATTTCATTAAAGGTTGGTTATAAATTTAAAACGTTGTGACGCTAAAGTCTTGTGAGGTAATTACCGAAAAGGTCTACTCAGTTCGGCTCCATTCTGAAATATTATTCAGGGGGAGGGGGTGATTGCCTCTAGTGACTTGCTAAGCATGCGCAGCAACCGATGCGCAGTGACGAATCGCTTACGTCGAGAAAGTATTCTCTTGAAACCAATTTGTCATCATCTGTAAGATTTCAGAAACCGAGACTACCTGACTCAACGCTTCATAAGTAGAAGCTCCTAGAATGGAAAATCTCTATGTTCATCCCCGCCAACTGCAAAAAATTTTAATCCGTCCGGCCAAGGTCGATAATGTAACAGATTTATGAGGAGAAATGTACGACGATTTTCATAACATTTTAAACATGTCAAACTTGACACAAATCTTTCTTAGTGTCAAATTTTGCATGAAAGCTAGATTTTAGGGATTTGATCTCCTGGTTTAGATGTCCTTGACAATCCCGGTTAGTTAAAGGATACACCCTCCGGATAAAAAGTTCTAAACCGTAGGTCTTTAATTCTTAACAACATCCAAAGATCTGTCTGGGCTGTAAGAACAAGTAACCTCCAAGTATGAGAATACTTCGGTTAAGAAGGTCTCAAATGAAAGATACCTTCAAGCAATTGAGATACTAACGGATGAGACCGACTTTATTCGATTCGGGTAAAACTGCCGACAACACTGATCGATATAGACATAAATGGTCCCATACCCCTTCCCCTCCTTAAACTGATCTATTTTTTTCCCTAAACTGAAATTTGTTACATTTTTAGTTGAAAGCAGAGTTAGAATTTTGGGCAAGCCAGAAATTATTAAAGATATGAGGGAAAGGTGGAACCTGAATAAGAAAAAAATGCTTGCAGCTCTCAGAAAGTTGAAGGGAAGGGAGATTCAAAATAATCTTGAAGCAATTGAAGATTGCACAGCGGAAGATGAGAAGGGTATGTATAACATTAATGGCATTATAGCCCTTGTGATATTATATTTTATTTTAGAAGGCACATAAAATATATATATTGTATTTCCAATTTTAGAAGTTGAAGACCAGTGCATATTGGCTTGTTTATACCCCATGCACTGGGGGATAGACCGACAAATGAAAACAAGCCAAGTGAACTGTTCTGGGAGATTCTTGATGTAAGTTTGTTTTTTTTTTGTTACTAAATTTTTCCTCATGATATATGGCAGTGCATGACAATGCTGTAATACTGTCTTCAGACTGTAATGCAATGTCACTGTGAAATGTGCATGTTTAAATCATCCCTTCACAGCATTCAACTATGTTGTCCATGTTTTAATTTGTTTTGGGGTTTTTGCAAACAACAGGATGATGCAATGAGTGATGTAAATCGAAAGGTGTCAGAGTGCACATCCCCAAGACTGATTTCAACAGGGTCACTTGGTCAGCTGCACACCTTGTTATTGATTGCTGAAGGGATGCTCGTAACAAAGTTCAAGAGAATTGGTATTCTCAATGGTGTTATTTGTTTACTTGCAGTATATTATGCATTTAATGCTCAGTATACGTGGTAAAACTGGGTATAGCAAAAATGTGTTTGTATTTTTGGAGCACATCCTTTTAACTGAACAAAAGGTTGCCATGCCTGTAAATGTTGAACATTTCCTTGCAATGATGAAGTAGATGCTCTCATGTAAATATATATATATATATATATATATATATATATATATATATATATATATATATATATATATATATATATATATATATAAATATATATATATATATATATATATGTACTAATATGCTATTATTCTTAATTATTTGTAATTTTTGTTGCTATATCAATATATTTTTTATGATGTATATTCTTGTTGATTTATTGTATAGGTGAAAACCTTGGAAAACATGGTCACTTGGACGCTTCTGCAAGAACTATTTAAAAATGGTCATTTTAACCAGAGACAACTGGTCAATACAACGACAAAAATTGGTTGGTTTGACCATTTGTTAATGGTTAAAATGACCAATTAATAATTGGTTAATTTAATTGCTTAAAACGACCAATTTTAACTGGTTCTCTCAGATGCATCCAAGTGACCAATTTTTTTGGTCATTTTGACCAATCAGTTTTTACAGTGTGGTGCTACCTGCAATATCCTCCCAAAACACATTTTACCACTAAACACAGAGATCCAAAAGAAAGCTAAAGAGCTCATCATGTACTCCAAGATCAAAATGACAACCTTGGGAACAGCAAAAGTAAGTTTTCGCAATCTTAAGAACAGTAAGAAGTATCGAGCAGAATTTGTGATCATTGGGGGAACTATACACCAATCATAGGAGCCAAGGCTGCTCAGCAAATGAACTTGATTGTTGTTCAAAAACAGAATATTTTACATGTAAGCACAGAAGATGCTGCCAAATTGCCTACTGAACATAATCTGACTAAGCAAGAAATACTAAGCGAGTATTCTGATGTTTTCAATGACCTGGGAAAGATGGATGGCAAATTGCATCTTTCAGTTGATGAATCGGCCAAACCTGTTGTCATGGCCCCACGGAGAGTGCCCATTGCAGTAAAGAAAAGCTGAAAGCAGAGTTGGATCGACTCGAAATTATGGGAGTGCTTACAAAGCAAGAAGCACCAACCAAGTGGGTATCTAGTTTAGTTGTCACTGAGAAGGCTAATGGTCAATTCAGAGTTTGCATTGACCCCAGCACCTTAAAAAGGTACTGAAACGAGCGCACTACCCCCTGCCTGTTATTAGGGAGCTTTAGCAGTGACTACGAGTAGGACTACGAGTACGAGATTCTTCATTCTCGCGCGTTGTTTGCTTACGCCATCAGCCAAAACTCGTAGTCGTTGGGCTTTCGAGTACGAAGTTTATCAAAAAACTCGTACTCAAATGCCCGGCGACTACGAGTTTTGACTGATGGCGTAAGCAAACAACGCGCGAGAATGACGAATCTCGTACTCGTAGTCGTACTCGTAGTCACTGCTAAAGCTCCCTATTGAAGAAGTTCTTCCAGAGTTAGCCAATGCTCGAGTTTTCAGTAAAGTTGACCTGAAGGACGGCTTTCTACAAATTGAACTTGATGATGAGTCAAGTGAGCTGACAACCTTTCAAACACCCTGGGGCCGTTATCGCTGGCTTAAACTGCCCTTCGGAGTTGCCCCGGCCCCTGTTTGTATATGTAGCTTTTCTACTGTTATATACACAGTTTAAAGAATAAAAGGTTACAGGTTGGATGCCCGGAATTGGTTGACCAACTCAATGGCCCCCATGAGATCTTGCGAATTCCTTGCAGGCCCCCCACGGAAAAGGGCTTCCCAACTCTCGATGATTTCCTAATTGTCAATATAAAGCCAATATGAAGTCTAATATGATCTTCACAACAATTTGCATCGATTATTGTCTTAGTTTCTCACACATTTGGCATGGACATAAATGCAGACCCCGCCATGGGCATCTTTAACTCTATCTCGACGAAAAACTATATATCCTGGAACATTTACGGTACAATCCGGTATTGAGTCTTTAAGCCAAGTCAACGTTTCAGTGATAAATCCCAAATCAATATATTCGTATAACATGAAGTCAGTTATTTCATCTAATTTTTGAGTTAACGACCTCACATTTCTTAACAGAAGGTTGGATACGTTAAATGTTGATGTCATTGAAAGGTTATTTGAAAGCAGGACTTTTGCAATTTAATATCATTAAGAGCGATATTAATACAATTGGATGGGCGATTATGACCTGTACCCAGGTCCCGTACTGGTCCGATGTGCGGTTTATGGATTGGGCACAGCCTCGTCCCCGGCGCGTGTTTTATTAAATAGGGAGCTTTAGCAGTGACTACGAGTACGACTACGAGTACGAAATTCGTCATTCTCGCGCGTTGTTTGCTTACGCCATCAGCCAAAACTCGTAGTCGCCGAGCTTTTGAGTGCGAAATTTGCCAAAAAACTCGTGCAATATGTTCACACATTCAATTAGTAAATAGGAATTTACGGCATTTGAGTAATTTCTACATACTTATTCATTTGAGTAACTCAGAGTCACAGAGTACATTTTGCACACAGAGTGCTATTTGCTCTGGATTTTTTGGAGTGACATATAGTAAACAAGACCTAAAAACGAAGTAATTAATGAATATGCTGCCGTGTATAAACTTTTCGGAAGACGGAAAATTATGTTCATAGGATCATAACTGGAAAATTTAAGGCCCGTTTACACTGCAATTTGCTGCGATTTTCTTCTTTTGATAGATATGAACGATTGAATTAGTTACTGATATTTCAATTGGAGCTCGTACACATCAGAGCTTTCGTGATCTATAACTCGTTCACATCTATCAACAGAGGAAAATCGCGCATAAAATCGCTATAGACAACAAAAAAAGAAAGCCATCACTATAGGGTACGTTTTTACGTAAATATAATACGATAAAGATTAAAAGAAATAATTTGAACGGTGATTTTACCTCTAGCTTGGAATGGATGTCTTCCATCGCATACATGATATAAGACTCGCATGTCAATCTCCCAGGGAAATTAAAGTTAGAGCCTTCAACAGCTGTTGGACTGTCCACAACATTAAGCTCGGGAAATACCGTAGCTCCGAATGTCTTCATATTATCATCGCTACATTTCTTTAAGAACTCAAGTGCTTTGGTAAATAATTTTTGAATGATAACGCTCAAGAGGCTGCATGTTTAGGACAAAATACCATGATTAAGGCCTGATTCACACCCGCTCCTAAGAATTGGGGACCCATGCAGTGTATTATTTTCGGATAGAAAAAGAAATTTACGTACCAGTGACCAAAGACAAAGGGAATCCCAGATTCATATACGACAAGTTTGAACCAGTCTTTAGTCTAAGGTCACTGGTGCCTGAACTAGGCCTAAAATGTGATTTGAATTGACTGAAGGTGTTGTAGAAGCCGCAAGTGAAACGAAGGACGACTGGAACAAAATGGTAGACAATTAAATGAAAATAGTTCGCGCGTTAGTTTAGACGATTGTATGTGGACGTTTCTAGAACGTGGCTTTAGCGTTCTGTTAAAAAGTGTTTCGTATATTTTCGTCATTCTATTTTGGACACGTGATTTTGGTCAGCTTTGTCAGTGTAAGGTACCAAATATGCTCTGGTATATACGCTTCCTTATACACAGTGGCGTAGCCAGCCTGACGATTTAGTCATGCTATGCAAATTTTATGTTATTATCATTATTCTTTTTTTTAGAAATTCATTGTTTTCACAGTAAATGATCACCAAAATATTAGCATAGCATGACTAAATTGTCGGGCTGGCTACGCCACTGCTTATACACTTCCTTATCGTAAAAATATTCTTTCTCGAGAACACACCGTTGGGCATCTCCACTTATCCTCAATTTTTCAGAAGTTAAAGATCAATAAAATTGATGATGTTTTTGACGTGAACAAACGTGACTTCTCTTCATGAGTATTTTTACTTGAGTTTACTCAGTATGTGTCATCGCTTTACACAATAATTTAAGTGCTGTTTACACTGGATTTTTTGCAGTGATATAGTCAACAAGTCTTTAAAGCCACTTTGAAGAGTTTTGTTTTAGGAAAACAATATTCCTTTATCTGATAGCAACTGTAAATCGCAAAAAACTCGCAGAATCAGGTGGCTGGATTTCCTCGCCACCACTGGATTGTCACGACAACTTCGGCAATCGTCGGATATACGAAAGATGACGAACGGTATGTTCGACACTACATCCGGAAAACTTCGTAAGTTGTTTTGCCAAGATAAATATAGTTGATAGTTCGAAGCATGTAAGGGTTCAAAGGACTGAACTATACATTATTTAAACTAAAAGCGAAGCTGAGTATTTTAAAGTTTGTGTCTTTTTTGTGACATTTTTTATTTTAATTGCTCGTTTTTCTACTGTGGAATTTCGATCACACAGTCCCTGGGTTAAAAACTGTAGGTTTATAAAATTTCTGCGGAATATACGGACCACGGTCCGGGTATGGGTTTTTATACGGACCGCTCGTTAACCAATCAGAATAGAGGATTTGAAAAAGCCATTTATTAAAACCAGTTTTAAGCTCAATCACCTCGTATATGACTATTATGTTAGTCATTCTAACTCGGTGCCTCGTCGGCTGTCAGCACAGATACGACTCGAGTTCGCGGAGTAACTGCTTAAATCTTTGCAAGTGCCGCACCAGAGATACCGAGTGATGTGATAAAAAAAATGAACTGCAAGGAGACGATTTCACTGCAGCAGCTTTTGAATGGCTTTAATAATAGTGTAGTATATAATAATGAAATTATCTATGTATATTATGTATTTGGTTATTTGATTCTACCATTTTAACTTATATCAGTTCTATGATAAGGTATTATAAAATAACATGTATATAACGCGTGTCACTGATTGGTCGAATCCCGTGTTTGGATCAGGGCGTCTAAACGCAAGAATTTAATTCACGTATTGAAATAAAACTTGAAAGACTACTCAGTGATGTTGTTATCATTCTATCAAACAATTACTTTATGGTTACAGTCTTCGCGCGCTTTTCTTCACGCTTGCAACATTCCCCCGTGTTTAGATCAGGCTATCCAAACACAGAAACCATTAGATAATTGTTTAGTGAAGTAAATTATAAATTCATAATAAAATAAATTATGAATTTTCCGAAGTAAAAACAGGGATGATGCGACTAAATATTGCCGTTATATAGGCTATAAATGTTTTCACACTTCCTGCGTACTGGCAATGGCAACTAATAATTATGTGTGATGCATGTATATTATATTGTAAACTGACATCACATTGTGTTCCATTTCAGTTCAAGTACCAAGCCAGCTAGGCTTGAGTCGTGGACAAATCACTCATAGAACAACGATGAGCTGGGTTAACGCAGCCATTCTGATATCGACCAAAGTTATCCTCGCCGAATTTATTTCCTTTCTCATCGCCACATGGAATACTGGATGGATTATAACTGCAATTTTCGTTATGGCTTTTGAAGGAATCGTGATGAAATGGTCTCGTAAATTTATCATCTCTTTGAATTAAGAAAGCACGGCAATTTTTGCCCTGCTAGTAGAGCACTCGTTTCCGCAAACATTCACGAACTCAACATTCATGCATTTACTACCACTCACAGTTAAAATATCAACTTGAGTTTTTAAGCCTTCGATATAATCAGTTTTGTTGAGACCATCAACGTCATATCGACAAGTCATTCGCCATTTTGAAGAATCGTTCTGTATGGAGTGCATTCTAGCCTTCGACAGCGATCGTTCCTGAAAAAAGATTTCCGAAATCCACTTTTTTCTCCAAATTTATAGGACTGGATGAGTGTCCAAGATACTGTAATATTATCTGCTGACTTAGCGAAATTGCAAAATACTGGAAAGGGTTGATTCTCGTCATCCACGATTGTGTAATGCCCCGAGACTGGTGGGTCATAGCTACCACTAACGTATCCACGGCATGACTTGATTGGCTGGTCACAGCGCCTTCCGTGATAGCCTGGGGCACAGTCACATGTGAAACGTGGCGAATGCAGCATGTCAAAAGGATAACTTGGTTTACACACTCCAGCGTTGAGACAAGGTTGTGAGGTCAGACAACAGTTTGTGTCTTGAAGGCAGTCCTTCTGTGCACCGTTCTAAATTAAGAATTTCAAACGCATTATAATCTCGCACGAAAACCTATTGTTACCCAAAAAATTCTGGAAATTTGCGTCCTATTTTTTGCGCTATAATTTTGCCCTCACTCTACATAAGTGGATTGAAATATTGCAATCATAGATAATTACTGTTATACAAAACATATGAAACCACACGCAAGTTGTTTTCTTTTGAAGGCGAAAAATTCTTCCATGTCTTCCATCTTGAGGACACGTTATGAGACAAACACAAACTACAAGTTTTATCTTCGTCACACATCCGGAACGCCCGACATGTGCAATTTTTCAGACACTTTGCCAGACAACTTCCAATTGTCGTCTCTGATGTATTTTGAAAACTACAGTTATAAGGAATTTTGTCGCGAATCAAGGTCACCCTGTAAAAAGCTTCATTCTGTACGATGTTCAACATTATCACTACGAAACCGATCAACGATCTAAAGACATTAATAATGTTATTGAAATTTTTTTAGGTAATCTTTCGAATTTTCCGCATGGCATTGCTTCACATGTATGACTTGCTGAAATAACTCATCATCGATCTTTTAAACGTTTATACCCACGAAAACATTTGCTTTCCAATTGCGGTCAACATCTCGTGGATTTATATGTTCAATGCCTATTCATACCTGTAATTTAACTAGGATAATTTATCGAGCGACAAGAGATGTTGAGGACGATCAACAAAATCTATTTAATATTACCTGATTTCATTCAGCATACTGCAGAGAAATTGTAGAGAAATTCTGACTTTCTTCGTGACTTCGCTTGGGGAACCGTACTCTCTACCTGATGTGTGATATATTTCAAAATAAGTAAATTTGGAATTATTCCGTGACCTTAATAAATATAAATTAGGAATTTACTGCTATAAAAAGTTGTTGGAATTTTTCCACCCACAATCTCCCTAAGACATTGCCGCAACGAAAAAAAAAGAGATAATTTTGTGAAAATGGCGGTTTTATGTTCATTTCTTAGATTATACTCCGTTAAATAATCCATTAGACCCAATAATTATGTTATTAGTGACAGCTTATTAAAATTGAATGTTTTCTCAGAGACGCTCTTCCATCAAAAGGAATAACACTTTTCCACAGCAAGAGATCGAGGGCAATAATTTGTAGCTTTCTTATGACAACGTTCTCGTGTCGACGACGCGTCCTAACCACAAGAAATTTCAGAATAATTTGAATTTTAAAATAAAATTATATCCATGAATTATGTCGATGACAAATCATATTATATACGATCATTTACGTTTCATCTTAACTTTAAACATCTTCAGGCAAAGTGGAGAAAATTACTAATAAAGATAGTCAAGGATGACTGCGGGTCGTGTATCTTAATTTCTAGTAATTTCGTATGAGTCAAAGCAAGAAGGCAAGATTTTGAAGTCGTCGTTGACATTGTGAAAACTCAATATGGAAAAATGTAATCTGATCGATCTATGACTGATTGAATTTCAGGCTGAATAATTGTAATTTTCATCAATCATCGCAATGCTGCAGAGATGTTCCTAGAAACTTTGAGTAAGAATATCATAAAACATGGAATCCTTTCGGAGGAAGGTTGCAGATTATTTAGAACTCTGCCGCACTTTCAGAGGATTTTCAGATTTTGTCGTAGAGTTTACATTGCAAAAATATACAGGAAATGAAATCTGATTGTATAACAACGATGGAGATGCTGTGGAAAATAACTATGATTGATTGATTGACTTACAAACTGAGTAATTGCAATTTTCATCAATCATCACAATACTGCAGATGTTCTTGGAAACTTTACGTAAGGCATCACAAAACATCAGATTCTCTCGACTATTGCAGTGTGTACATGTGTCTATTTGATAAGAAAAGCCAAGTATTATAAGTCATACATTTACAAGCAATATCACAATTACAGATTGTTGAAACAACTATTTTGTGTAATTAGTTTTCTGAGATTCATTAAAAAATCAACCAATAAATAAATGTTGTTGTTTACCAATTTTATATTGTTTACTGTTTATACTGTGTAGAACCTGAAGATTTTTTCGAACGGACGAATATCTTCAAGACAAGTGGTGAACGCGCTGCGAGCCTCGAGGAAAGGGTGCGAGGAAAATTTTGAAATTAACCCATCACCCGCCAATTTTGGCCTGTTTTAGGCGGCAATTTCTTCTTATGGGCTGCCTCTTTTCATTTTGAGCTACTGAAATTGCCCACTAGCTGTCTGGTCGCTACAATCATAATAAATATCAAATTCCAGGAGAAAGCTGGTTTTCAGTCAGGAAAATTACCCTCCGGACTGTATCGGAGAGAAAAGCTACTTTTTTATCCATGTGTCAACGACCAAAGAAAACCATATAAAAAACGATCCTGCTCGATCCAATCCGGAGGATAATTTTCCTGACTAAAAACCAGCCAAGAATATATATAGGATATTTTCAAGACAAGGTTTGGGAACAACAATCTCGAGTAATCATCTGCAAATAGCGAGTTATTTATATTATAATGTATATTGCACGCTGAGACAAACCCACTACTAAATTAGGATTCAGGATTGTAATATAGTTACAATAAAAAAAATATATATATATATATATATATATATATATATATATATATATATATATATATATATATGTTATTAACCAGATTGGAGGTCCTTATAGGGAAATCTTCCCCAAGGTCTCACCCTAGTGGTAGGGAATTTCTGATTTGATGCACTTAGACGGCTTTTACGTCTTTTTGGAGACCCCTTATAATACAGTAGGTTTAAAGAAAGATTTTTGAAATTCAAACTGGGTATTGGAAATTGAATATAGGTTGTAGTAACACATGCATGTAGATGTAATCTAGAACATTATTTATAAAAGTTTCGTTCATCACAATATAGTTTTATAGTATTATGAGTTTTCACTTGGTGTTTCATGTGTTAAAGAAAGACAGGGGCAAAAGCTTCGCTAATCTTATCACCAGCTCGCAAAACAACTTCAAAAGCAAATATATAAAGCAATCAATTTTCAAAATTTTTTTGCTCGGCGCCAATCATGGTGGCTATCGTCAACCTCTCCCCACAATCTTGAAAATATTGCTACGCCCCTGGATTAGAAACTACAGGTTTACAAAAATATCCGGTTTTGTTTCTGTTTTTCTGTATCGAAACGATCGAAAAAACACGATATGGAATTTAATTATTCAATTTTTTGAAAAAAGTGGAGTAGAAAGTTTTTTCACTATTCTTATTATTTGAAAGTTAATTGTTTTTATCCAGCGCGTTTGTGCATAATAATAAGCCTGAACGTGAGGTCTGCGTACTGAAATATCAGACCGAGGCTTTTTAGTATGAACCGAGCGACAAAAAAGCGAGGTTCATGCAAAAAATCCAGACCGAACCAGCTGAAAAATCCAGACAGTACAGACCGACCGAACAAATGAGGTCATTAATTTGTTGTAAATATGGTTGAACTGCATCAGACATCCGGGATACTGGTCCAGATACGGAATATACGGACCACGGTCCCGGTATGGGTTTTTATACGGACCACTCGTCAACCAGTCAGAATAGAAGATTTTAAAAAGCCATTTAATAAAACCAATTATTCTGCTCACTTTTGTCGTATATGACTAATAGCTAACGCAGCGGCGCTGCGTGCCTCGTCGGCTATCAGATACGACTCGATTTCGCAGAGTAGCTGTTAAATCTTCGCAAGTGCTGGACCAGAGATACCGAGTTATGTGATAAAAAAAATGAACTGCAAGGAGACGATTTCACTGCAGCATCTTTTAAATGGCTTTAACAATAGTATAGTATATAATGATAAAATTATCTTGATATATATGATATATTATGTATCACATTATTTGATTCTACCAGATGTTTAACTTATATCAGTTCTATATGATAAGGTATTATAAAATAACATGTATATATAACGCGTTTTCTGATTGGTCCAAGCCCGTTTGGATCAGGCCATCCCAACGCGAGATTTAATTCGCGTATTGAAATAAAACTTGAAAGACTACTCAGTGATGTTGTTGTTATTTTACAAAACAATTACTTTATGGTTACTGTCTTCGCTTTTCTTAAAGCTTGCAATATTCCCCCGTGTTTAGATCAGACTATCCGAACACAGAAATCATTAGATAATTTTTTGGTGAAGTAAATTATAAATTTATATTATAGAAAAAAATTATAAATTTTCTGAAGTAAAAACAGGGATGATTCAACTAAATATTGCTGTTATAGCTATAGGCTATAACTGTTTTCACACTTCCTGCGTACTGGCAAACTTGGCAACTCATTATGTATATTATATTGTAAAAATGCATGTATTGTATAGTATAATAATTTTAGTTCAAGTACCAAGCCAGGTTTGAGTCGTAGACAAATCACTCATAGAACAACGATGAGCTGGGTTAACGCAGCCTTTCTGATATCGACCAAAGTTATCCTCGCCGAATTTATTTCCTTTCTCATCGCCGCATGGAATACTGGATGGATTATAACTGCAATTTTCGTTATGGCTTCTGAAGGAATCGTGATGAAATGGTACCGTAAGTTTATCATCTCTTTGAATTAAAAAAGCACGGCAATTTGTCGCCCCGCTAGTAGAGCACTCGTTTCCGCGAACATTTACGAACTCAACATTCATGCATTTACGACCAGTAAAAGTTATAATGTCGACTTGAGTTTTTAAGGCTTCGATATAATCAGTTTTGTTGAGACCATCAACGTCATATCGACAAGTCATTCGCCATTTTGAAGAGTCGTTCTGTATGGAGTGCATTGTAGCCTTCGACAGGCGGTAAAATTCCCAGTTTGGGGTTTTGGCATTTTTAGGATCGTTCCTGATAAAAGGATTCTGAAACTCTGCTCTCTTTCCAAATTTATAGGACTGGATGAGTGTCCAAGACACTGTGATATTATTTGCCGACTTAGAAATGCAAACTACTCGAAAAGGTTGATTTTCGTCATCCATGATTGTGTAATGCCCCGAGACTGGTGGGTCATGGCTACCGTTAACTGCGCTAAAGTATCCACGGCATGATTTGATTGGCTGGTCACAGCGCTTCCGTGATAGCCTGGGGCACAATCACATGTGAAACGTGGCGAATGCAGGATGTCAGAAGGATAACTTGGTTTACACACTCCAGCATTGAGACAAGGTTGTGAG